>NW_024039670.1:0-227735 GCF_016077235.1 Cyprinodon tularosa | reverse complement strand
AAGGAGGATGAAGAGGATCAGGAGAAGCAGCAGTACGCAGGGGATGAAGAGAAAGAGCAGCAGCAGGATGAGGAGAAGGAGATGCAGCAAGAGCGACAGCATGTTGAGGAAAAGGAGATGCAACAAGAGCGACAGCAGGAGGAGGAGAAGGAGACACAGTAAGATAAGCAGAAGCAGGAGGATGATGAGGAGAAGCTGCATTAGCAGGAGGATGAGGAAGATGAGGAGAAGCTGCAGGAGGAGGAGGATAAGAAACAGTGGCAGCAGCAGAACGAGAAGGAGGGGGAGGATGAAGAAGCAGCAGCAGGCATAGGCTGAAGAGCAGGAGCATAGGCTGGGAAGCAGCGTGGAGGTGGAGGTCGCTTGGTTCCCGCGATCGCAACATACCAGGCGGTGCGAGCTGCGAGGGCCGCCCAATGCCACTTGTGGCTTTAATTTTATTTTATACTTTGTTCCAGCCTGTGCATTTAATTTTATTTTTCAAAAGCAGGAGTTGTGATATTTCTTCTTGTATTGAAATATTTGTTATTGACTTGTTGTTTGAGATTGTTATTGTTTTCTTATATATTCAATAACAAAAAAAAAAAAGTGGAAATCTAAAAAAAAAAATTAACCATTACAGCCAACTGATTCTGATTAAAACTTATTTTTGAAGTAAATTATTTTGTGTATTTTCTTTTACATAACATTTGCATACACAGTAATCTAGCGTACTTTAATTAAATAAATCAATTCAAGCTAAAATGTAAGAGTCTATAATTAGGCTATACTGGGCCTGATCTATTTCTACCATCTATTTGGAGGATATTTATTGCCACACTTTGGGCCACTTAAAACCAATTTAGCATGCTGACCTATGACCTTATGACCACAGTGTACCAATCTTCTGATGGCTACTTCCAACAGGATAATGCGCCATGTTATAAAGTGAATCATCTCAGAATCATTTCTTGAAACTTTTCCACTTAAGTAATTGTGAATTGAGCATATTGACAGACAACATTTTATTTTTTATCTTAAATGCAAATTAAAAAAAAAATAATTACTGCTCTAAATGTATTGCTCTGTCAGCTAAAGATCTGTTTTGGTCTCTATACTTTAATTAAATAAATCAATTCAAGCTAAAATGTAAGAGGCTATACCTGATCTCTTTGTATCAGAGATTTTCTTACCCAGGGTTGCAGGGGGGGTAAAACCCCCCCTGCAACCCTGGTTTGCATTCGTATAGCTCACAGCATGTTCATTTACATGTTAAAGCCTCCCCTAGAATTCCATGGGGGGGAGGCATGGGGGGAACACTGCCTAAGAAATTCCACGTCAATTTCTGACAATTTACGGGAGTTTACGGCAAGGCCTCCAAATTGCCGTAAACTGCCGCTAACCTGAAGTTCCACGACAATCTACAGTGCCGTATATTGACGAAAATCCCACTTTTCATGCAGTGCCCCACACTGTTTACATTTGATCACTGCTGCACTTTTATGAAATGGGAATGTTAATTTCACTGCTAACTTGCTGCTCATTCACTGTCTGAAAGCTGTACAAAAATAAATGTCAGTGTCTCTGTGGATACAAAAAGAATCTGTATCCAAGTGTAGAGTGTATACAAAATTACAATAAAAGGTGTCTAAGTCTAAAGTCCAAATCTATAAGCTAGTCAAGGAGAAGTGGCTGTCATTCATTGTGGACTACAGTATACAAACCAAGAAAAACGAACTTTGGCAATAATTATAATTTGGAATAATGAAAGCTTGCTTCTAAGTTAATAATCAAAGAGAAAGAGGATGACTAAAGACTTCTACACAATAATTAGGAGCTGTTAAACTTTCATGCTTTCTGCATCAACAAATTGAATTTACAGCAGAGTTGTGTCCCATGAAGAACAGATGAATTAGCCATTGGCTGTTATTAGACTCTTGCAGTTTGCTCACAGCACATAAATGAAAATAAGTGTGATCTGACCTTTCACCCACAGAGCTTCTTTCACCAGTCACCTTTAACATACTTTATTGACAAACCTTTGTGATTAGTCATAGCAGTGCTAAAGCCCACACCAGTGGCATCTGTCAAATTTTAAGGTGGTGATATGATGATTTCAACATGTTTCTCTCAATGGAAAGCCTTTCATTATGTGCTAAACCTTCTTAAAATGTACTTTCTTTCCTAATTTAGAACTTCCGAAAGTTTGTATATAAGCAATGATCAACTCTAATTTTAAAATAAGTGTTTGGCTTTAAAATCTAAAAATGTCTATTAATTCATATGAATTATGTTGTGTTGAAAACTGTAAAAAAGCCTCTCCAGGCAAGTTTTCATTATAAGTTATTTCTTCTCTAGATATTTGGTTCTCTGTCTCTTTAGTTTCGAAAATGAATTAGATTCCATTCGTCCATCTGTACTGTCCTTTGTTCCTCTAATTTTTGTATGAAGCTTCTAGAAAGATTTTAATTTTACTTTTCTTCACCTAAATGACTGTCAACTCCTTCCAGTTATTTTTCCATCATCTGCCACTCTGCACCTTTTGGTTCTGTGTAAGTTTTCCTTTTGGGTTCTCATTTATGGTTTATTGTATGTTATTCTTTTTTGTCAATATTTATGTCATTTTTGCTGTTTTTTATTTATTGGTCTAGTTTTAGTTAGTTATCCTTTCTCTCATGCTTAGGAGAAAGTTATCTCCAGTTCCTTCGCTTATCCTCTAGTTTTCTCCTTGGTTAATCCTTCTTTTATGGTCATTAGTTTTATCCCCCTTTAGCTTTATTTAACTTATTTGCTAGTTGCAGTTAAGCCCTGTTTTCCCCAGTTGCTCTTTGGTTCCTCCTGTTGCCCCTTTCTTTTCCCCTTGGCTCCTTTCTAGCTGCCTCTGTCCACACCTGCTCCCAATTAACTGATTACACCACCCTTGGTTCTGTCTCCCGTATATAATCATCCTCTGCAGTTCATCAGTACTGGTTTCTTGTAAATTCCTTGTTCCTCGTGTGTTCCCCCTGATGTCTCCTGTTTTTTTGGTTTTCTGTAGTGATGGTGAGATGAAGCCACTTGAGGTATTGAACCGTAATGGCTAATTGATTCAACGATTCCCACAGTTCATCAAGCTTCATGTGACCATGTCACTACCTACTGGTGGAGTGCATCTGGAGTACATCTGCGTACATCTTTTTTTACAGTTGTTTTTCTTTCCCAGTTAACTTCCCTTGAAATTGCTAATGATTGGTGTGTATAATAAAATCTTTTGTAAGTTTTGTGTGTGTGTGTAAAATGTCTTAGAAGTAAAATCATTTAAGGTCTACTGTTTTTGTGCCAGTTTAATGAAATAAGCTAAAGCAGACAGTGAAACTGCTTGTGCAAATTGGGCAATGACGGGCAAAATCAAAGTTGTCAGTCATTTTTATTCAAACATAATAGTTTTTTTTTTATACAGTTTTTGGTTTTAATCTGGTTGGAAGTTATGTGTTCTACCAATCTTTTGGTTAAACCAACCAGTTTAATTTGCCAGTGTTTTTACCCAATCTATATATATATATATATATATATATATATATATATATATATATATATATATATATATATACAAGGGCAAACCAATACAAATTAGTCACATTAGCCAATATACTTGTGTGTTAGCCCAAGTCCAACTTGGGTTTTGAGCCAACAACCTCAAGAATGGAAGTAAATGTTTTAGAGCTGTTAGCATTGTTTAATCTAACCAAACTAGTTTTAACCAACCAGATTGGCTTTTTTTTTTCAACCAATCTATTCTTAGAATATATCCAATCTCTATCCAACTATCCTACAAACTGCCAAAGTTCGAGGCGAGCTGAACCACCCACCCAAGGCTTTGTATGTCATCTATTTTGGCTCCTCCCCCAAATGAAGGAAGCCTCGATATGCGGAAACAAGCCTCAATATGGTGGAAACGCCACCTGTAATTTTCGACACACGCCTCGAAGCCTCAGCTCATCTCATAACATCACCAGTTTTCTGTATTTTGTTATTTTGGGACTTTTGCTTCTGATACCTTGGATCTGCATTAAATTAGACTCATCTCTGCCTCCTTATGTCCCTGCATTTGTGTCCACTCCTGCTAAGGCTGTTTTACAGTGTTTCTGAAACTGACATGATACCAAAATGTTCAATCTTTTTTTTCCCATTTCCCAAAATGTACCCCTTCTGAATCACCATAAAAACTCTGAATTAGGGTGCATAGAACCCATTTATTTAAGCATATATTCTTCATTCAATTAGCATTGCAAATACTAAATTCTCCTTTTCCACTCATGCAACCTTGTCTCCTAGCTGATGCAGTAGATTGTAGAATCTTTATAACAGTCTTGTTTTTTAAAACATGATAAATTAATCAAGCATAAAAAATACAAAGAAATCTAATTTCTATAAATGTGTGATGGAAATAATTTAATGGAAAATATGATTAACTTCTCAGACAAAAATTTGTTAATCAACATGAATGATTCTAGTAAGTAACTATGGATCATCCTCATTTTTATGTTATTTCTCATAACATATCTTTTTATTTCCTTCATTTATTAAAGTATGGATCAACATTGTTTGCATTTTAGAGTGTCTGCAGTCACCCTGGTCTGAAACAGAAGAAACGTTTCCTAGTTTTTATGCTAATTAAGGCTTCACATCTTGACTCCATCTTTGTACATCATGCAGACTCATATGATTTATATCAAACTTCTCTTTTCACACAGAGAATTAAATAAGACTGTTCCCCTTTAAAGGGAACTAAAAGGCAGACTTTCGGAAAATTGTGAAATCTAGTGTGAAAACTCTGTTCTTAATAGACCCTATTGTAGGGTTAAAAACTGCCTTTTTTTGGGTAAACCAAGATCGGAGTGTTTAGGGTAAACTGTAGACATGATGAAATACCACACGGCTGTTTGAAAACCGTCTTAAGTAATGTAATTCAGTGCTTTCAGAACAGCTCAAACGTGGTTGCACTTTTTCACCAAGCTAGAGCCCTAACCACACTTATTACCTCCTCCCTTGCAAGATATAAGAGAGGTAAAGACTCTCACTTTATTGAATAGCAGAAACAAACCTATCAACAAAATAATTGCTTTCATCAAAATCTCATGTCCAATACTTACTAGTAAATTTACTTTAGACAACTTACTAGTAAATTTTCTGTTAATATAAAACCTTCTGCCAACAGGAAAGTTGGATATCAAAAGGTCGGAGCATAGAGATGCATTATTTGACTCTTTGCAAAGTCTCCCGGATCCGTTCTTTTGATCTCTTCATATACTCATTGTCTATAGGATTGAGGTATGATCTGTGTTGATCTGATTGTATGTTTCAAATCATTATCCTAATGTAAGCACAAAAGGCCGTCATGTATTCTCAAAATGGTCTCATGGCTTTTAGAGTAGAAACAGGCCCACATCATCACAGTTCATCTGCCCTACAGTTTGCATGAAAAGCTTTTACACATATTTAGGTTTTGTTTCTTGACAGAACCACTTTGAATGGGTGCAATTCAATTAATTTCAATCTTAGTCTACAGAACCTAAGCACTTGGCAAAGTAAAAAAAAAAACTACACTTATTATGGTTTGTGATATTACAACAGAAAACCTTTATCCAGGCATATCTTCCAGAGATCTGGATTTAATTAGCGTCTAATGGTTGTCACGGAAACTTATGGACCCAAGATGTTGCCTTTCGTGCATTTTTTAACTTTGCTTAATTCTACTGATTTCATTTCATCTCCTATTCCATCCCTTTTTAAGCACCTCTTAAAGAACGGTTGCTGTTGACGGCCGACATTGTGCTGAACGAAACCTTTCCAAGTTATATCAGATTATCTTAAGTTATTCAAGTTATATAAGATCCAGCAACAGTAGGCAGTACATCTGAATATCTGAATAGTGAAATGTGCCAAGTTAATAAACATTTACTTGCTTGTTTATGGCGGTAATAATCTTTTAGAAAACCTGTTGTCAAATATAAAAAAAAAAAATGTGTGTCATAGAACTTAACATTAATTGAATCGGACCCATCATCACAATACCAGAGTGTCCAATATTAGAAATACAAACTACTTTTTGGATCTGGGATGTAGATGGACATTAGGTTTTAAATGCATTGCATACAATTTTTGTACCAACAATATGTTTCACCCTTAAATTATGTTATCAATATGGAAAATGAGTGGTTTTAGAAGGGAGCCTAAAACAGAGGGATACAAGACTAGATACTAAACAAAAACGTATTGTCATTTTTGCCCTAAATATTTGCCCTAAATGTTAAGTATGTGTTTCCTACTGACTGCTAAGAATAGAGGGACTGCACTGTATTTTATAAGTTCTAGACTGTAGGATTAGTCCATTTAGTGGCTGCAGGGACAGTGTAAGGAGAACCATCACTGTTTTATATCAGTCTATTCTCTGGCCCAGATGCTAAAAGTCAAAGCACAGAGTAGTGGTGACACTGTAGTATAGAAGAAATAACATGTGGTCCAATGATGAGCAAATGTGTTTAATTGATGAACTGTTAAAATTACGTGTACTGTAGCCCTAATATTTAGTCTTATAAATTAATTTCAGTTATTCAATTCTAAATTCATGAAAACAGTGATTTAAAATTCCAGAACTAAATGAAGGGACCTGATGAATGACCTGCAGAGAGCTGCCTGGGACCAAAGTAACAAAGGCTACCATCAATAACGCAATACACCCAGAGGAAGTCAAATTGTGTCTCCTCCACTGAAGCCAGAACCTGTCCAGGTCCGTTTGAAGTTCTATGAGAACATATGGATGATCCAGAAGAGGATAGGGACAACATCATGTAATGCCAAAGATAGGTACTAACTCAACACATCATGTTTGAGAAAGAAAAATTCTGAGTTGCATTCCAAGAATGCCATACCTACTGTAAAGCATGGGGGTGGAAACATCATGCTTTGGGACTGTTGGGCCATGAAGCATGATATTTTAAGCCAAAACCTCCTTCTATCAATGAGAGCATTAAAAATGAAACATTTCTGTGTCTTCAAGCATGACAATGATTCCAAACAGATGGCTTAGAGCATGAAGCTGTGGTTCCATTAAAAAAGCATTTCATGGTCCTGGAGTGGTCTAGCCAGTATCAAGACCTCAACCCCATAGAAAATTTATGGAGGGAGTAGAAAGTCCACGTTGCCCGGCAACAGCCCCGAAAAATCCCTGCTCTAGAGGAGATCTGATGGAGTAATGAGCCAAAATACCATCTACTATGTGAGAAAACCTGTTGAAGACTGACAGGAAACATTTGGCATCTGCCAAGTATTAAGTTGAACTTTTTTTTTATTGAAGAAATACTTATTTTCTACCATAAATGACCAAGATTAGATTTTTTTCTCTCATTTTTTCTCTCATATTTGAGGTGAATCTATGATAAAAATTACAGACCACTCATCTTTATACGGTTTCTCTTTTTTTGCACCACTGAACATAAGTGGGTCAAAGTCAAGTTAAAAGTAGTATTATATGCTGGATAAAAATCCTTTTTCAGCATGAGGTAATATGCTTACATTGCTTATGGTGTGTGTGAGACTGCTTACGTATTTCACCAATGAAATAAGGAAAAATGTTCTGCCTTCAAAATAAAAGTCTATTCTTTCCTAAGTAATAGCAGCCTATGAACATTTAAATCCTAAATTAGCCTATCTGTGAAGATACTCAGTCAAGCTTGAAAAAGTTTGATCTAGGTGTAGCTTTCTAAAGACGTCTCGCCATCTCAGATTTAAAGAAATCTATTCATTTCTAACTAGTGATTGGGAGCACTGAGACTAATATACCGTAGGTCTAACAAAGAAATCAGGGAGGAAAAATTAAGGTATTGGTCCCTTCCACTGGATTGGCCAAGGAGGACAAATGGGGGGTTTTAATGGTCGTTAGGGGGTTCTGATGTGTCATTAACACCCTCGACAGAGTGGTTTCGGTCACATGCCTCATTGAAGTGTGAGTCAAGTGAGGCTGGGTGAGAGGTGAATCTTCTGGGTATTGTTCCTAAAAGAGCTTTGTAGTTGGGTAAAAGCTTATGTCTAAGACCACTTCCTCTGCTGAGAGATGGTTTTTTCATGTTACGGTAACAAAGATGGTTTTCTTAAGCCCTCGCTGAAACCATCTTTCTTAATTTGCAAGAACATGGATATTGTTGTCCTCAAACGAGTGTCCTTTAACTTTCAGGTGTAGGTGAACAGCTGAGTCCTGCCCTGAGGAGTTGGCCCTCCTGTGTTGAGCCATGCGCCTAAGCGGTTGCTTAGTCTCTCCAATGTACAGGTCTGAATGTGAGGTTTTGTCTCTCTTGGATGAGAGGCAAAACATCTTCTATAAAACTTCACGTCGAGTTGACTAGACTGATTCTAAATTAAAATGTATGCAAGTTTTACTCTCTCATTTTAATCCCAGAAGTTCAAGCATGTGTTAAGGACAGGATTTGATGTCAGTAGTATGTATATTTTTCTCCTCTTTGTAAATCTCCTGAAATGAATTGATGTATTTTACTCAAATTTTCTATGTATTTTCTAAGTACTTTGAGTATGTTTGTTGACTTTTTAATAACTCACATTGATGGAAGGCCAGGACTGGGCGTGCTCTGATGTTGTGTATCCCTGCTGCGGATGGCAGCTGAGGTTATTGGGCCTCTGAGGGATGGGAAAGGCTATGCAGGACGCCGGGCCCCTCAAGACGCTGCTGGGTAGACCAGGAGAGAGAACACCCAGAGTCCTCGGGGGGCTGATGGGATGTGGGCAGGTCCACTCCTCCTCATCCTCAGAAGACTGTGGTGGTTGGGGGGCAGGCGTGGAAGGAGGAGGGGGCTCAAAATGAAGGTGAGCCACCTCTGACAGAGGGAAAGGCATCTCTCTAGAGTGGCGCATGGAGCTCTCACCCATGCTGCTGTCTCCACCCGCTTGAAGGGGGGACGGGGATCCTCGGTGCTGCAGTCCGCTGTGAGAGGAGCTGATGTGTTGGGACTGCTGCTTTTGGTAGCCCTCCACATAGGGCCGTGGCTTTGGCAGGGTAGAAACTGGGTCTAAGGAGAAACGAGGTGGGCATTGGTAAGCTGAGGGGTCGGCTACCTCTGAGTAACTACGGCGACCCTGGAAACTGGCTCTCAGGTGCTGGGTGGGCGGTCGGTAGGAATAAGAGGCAGGTCCATCGCTGACGTCCAGGAGTGGGGAGCGGCGATGCATGTCAGGAGAAAGACGCTGCAACACCGGAGAACGCCGCTGCTGGATCGGGGAGTGATGTGGCGGCACTGGTGAATGGCGCTGAGAGATGGGCGAGTGGCGCTGGGACACCGGAGAGTGACGCTGGTGGTGGATGGGAGAGTGAAGCTGCACTGTGGAAGGGAGGGAAAATCAACATTTAGAAACCTCAAACAAAACTAAGATACTGTATATGTGATTCATGGCAAAATCACAACAAAATAAATACTGCACTGTATGTAGACGTGTTGAAAATATGGCCTCTCCCTTTATTTTATGAATTTTTTTATTCGGTTTTCCAAGTTTCTCTTAAACAGACAGACAAAGTAAAGCCCATTCACTGCAATTTATTCATTAAATAAAATAAAATATGAGGTTATACATGATAAATTCTCACAGAACCATTTATCCTCTAAAATGTATAAAAATTTGGACTATTTAACAAAGCATGCATTGAAGTCGGTCATATTTTAAAAACATTTTATGGTGAAGAATTTTCAATTTATATGTTTCAGTCATCTGGGGGACAAACCCTTTTATCTGTCATAGTGATTCTAATGCAACTTAGATAGTCAGCTTTCATAGTGAGGATTACGTCATCTATCTTTTTGCTCTTATTTTACTAAGAAGTTACAAAGCACCAAATCAATCTCAGTGGGAACTATCATTATAAGCTGAATGAAATTGTGAACCTTCAAGGTACTAGTCAGTTTTGAACCCAAGATTCTATTTGATATATATTATATCTTATGATTCTGTGTCAATGTAGGTGTCCCAAGTCTAACTAGAAGATCCCGTTTCCAAACAGACCAGCTGAAACCCTAACTAAAGCAAAACATTAGTGAAGTCATCTAAAAAGGGCCGTGGAGAGGAGACGTTCTCAATACTGAAAAGCTTGAAAACATCACCAAGTCAGGATGTGGGTTGTTTTCCAAAAAACATGTGCAACTAGCTTAAGTACACATAAATTGTACAAATCAATCTGTTTCTTGCTGTGCAATATATATATATATATATATATATATATATATATATATATATATATATATATATATATATTAGGATTCACCACCGAAGCAACACTGATTCATAATCAATTTTACATGCAACATTCTATTTGCACAACAAATGTGTTGCAAGAAACACTCGATAAAGGAGTGGTTCTGCAGGCGGGGACCACAGACCACTTCTCAGTATCTATGCTTTCTGGTTGATGTTTTGGTCACTTTTGAATGTTGGTGGTGCTTTCAAAATTGTGGTAGCATGAGATGGACTTTAAAACGACCTCCAGCAGGCCACAAATGTGCGTGTGTCTGCATTAACAGTTAGAAACCATCTCCATGAGAATGGTATGATCAGGGCTAATGTCCACAGATGGGGAATGTGCTCTAAGCCCAACATCGTGCAGAATGCTTGGCACCAGGATTGGTAAATACACCACTGGTGTACTGTGCTCTTCACAGATGATAACAGGTTCACACTGGGCACACCTGACAAACGTGATAGAGTCTAGATGCTAATATTAATACAAATATCGATTCCGAGGTATTTCAATATATAAAGTGGAACTCAAATCACAAAACTTGTTCATCCATCATGTTTATAATTCTTTATGTTTGAGTGAAAATTCTAATATATAAATTCAAATATCTAAGTTAAAAGCTTGCCTGCCAGGCTAATGAACATTTAACAGAGCCTTTGTTTTGTTGGCTTAGAAAAACTGCAAACGTCTGTTTCACAGTCTAAGCTGTTGAATTAACATTTCACTGTTTTTTCTCCCACATAGATGCATTACTTAGATAAACTGAAAGGAATATATTCTAAAAATGTCTGTGAAAAATAAACTGCTAATTTTTTGCTGCTCTTATATTCCAAGTCAATATTGATAGCTCCTCCATCTCCCCCTCCCCCCAGGTTAAGAGTCTGGGTGTCATCCTCGATAGCACACTATCTTTCCAATCCCATATAAATAACATTACCCGGTCTGCCTACTTCCACTTAAGAAACATCAACCGCCTCCGTCCCTCCCTTACCCCACACACTACTGCCATACTTGTGCACAGCCTTGTCACCTCCCGACTAGATTACTGCAACTCCCTCCTCTTTGGACTTCCTCAGAAATCACTCCACAAACTACAACTGGTCCAGAACTCAGCTGCTCGAATCATAACAAGAACTCCCTCTATCCACCACATCACTCCGGTCCTCCGACAGCTCCACTGGCTCCCCATACAGTTCCGCATTCAATATAAAATTATCATGATGACTTTTAAGGCACTTCACCATCTTGCCCCCCCATATCTGTCAGACCTCCTGCATGTTCCCACCCCCTCCCGTGCTCTTAGATCCTCATCTGCTTTGCACCTGTCTGTCCCCTCCGCCCGTCTCACCACCATGGGGAGCAGAGCATTCAGCCGCTCTGCCCCCCGCCTCTGGAACTCTCAATTTCACTGTCACAGCCTCTGTATTTTTAAATGTTTTTAAATGTTTTTATAATTATAATTTTTATTTTTTCTGACACTTTTTGTTTTGTACGGTGACCTTGAGTGTCCAGAAAGGCGCCTTTTTAAATAAAATGTATTATTATTATTATTATTATTATTATCTTTGAGGTGTGCCTTCAATTGTTAATATGCATTTTCCTTATCAGACATCAATTGTGGGCAACTACTGCAGAATAATGTTTTGCATCAGACGTTGCAAAAACACATTCAGTTAATAGAACTGAGCTTCATGTTCCTCTATGGGTCCATTAAAAGGATTTATCAGCAGAAGTATAGTTGTAGTGTTTCCTGTAATTACAAGATATGTTGATGAGTGAGTCAGCTCCATAGTCACCACTAGAACTTCACTTCACTTCCCCCTAATAAAGAGGAAACATCCTCTCTGGGTGCCTGGCTATATGTGCTAAAGACAGAAGCACCTATAGCTTGAAGAGGTCAGGAGATTTTGTACTTATTGCTTTCTCTGAATTGGGAGGAAACTTGTGGACGTTCAGTGCATGCTCTATCGTTTAAGAAATCTTCCACGGCTGCAAAAAAATTCCCTGGATGCACAAAGAAATCACCAAAAATAAATGTTTGATTGTTAGAAATAGCTGAAAGCTATTACGTACACATTCCTAATTAACTAACTGAAGTCTTTTGTTCTATTCTGTGTGCTCGGTTTGTGGTTGGTAGAAGATGCAAACCTGTGAGACAACATGTGTCTCTCTATGCATGCAGAGAAAGGTGTTGCTACCGTTTAGCACTTATTTACTTTTACTCCACAACGTGCGTATCTGATTTCCTATCTTTACTTTTTAAGTGAGAAAAGAACACAGACAAATCACAACCGGCACTGAGAAAAATGTAGTAAATAAGGAAACAAAATTTATATAAATTTAATTTGTGTTTAAGATGTTTTAAAAGCTAATGTTGTATGATGAGAATTTTATCATTCATTCAATTAGCATTCAAGTATTTTGAGGGCCTGCATGTAGGTTAATAAGATAAATGCCCAAACTGTCCTAAAGCTAGTTGCAGTACTAAACTTAAACAAAATACTAGCAGGTTTCTGTGAAGAAAAAATCAGTTAAATCGAATGATGATCAAATAATTTAAGAATTTGTTACACATCTAACAACCCAGCTACAATTTTGTTTTTATAAAGAAAATAAAATACTAAAGTCGGAGTCAATCCAAAATAATGTGCAAATGAGACTTCCATATATTCTGACAGATGTATGTGATACAAATAGACTGCACAACCTAATATTATTATACGGTGCATAAGCCCAATTATGAAAGAATATATATATATATATATATATATATATTTTTTTTTTTTTTTTTACTATTTTCTTATTTACCCTCTTAGAAATTTAAATTTGTTGTTTTTTAAGTTAGAGTTCAAATGTTTGATGAAAAGGGCTCTAAATGAATTCCTCTTGGTTGTTATTTTATTATTAAAAAACGGTCACTATCCTTGTGGGTAATCACTAATCAGCTGCATTGGCAAGAGGTCCTTTTGTAAACTGGTTATACTAGAAACCATAAATTTATGATCTATGCATTTCTAATAACTTTTTTTTTCTAATGAAATATAATAAAGATAATTGACGATAAAAATTAATGCTTGTTAGAGCTGCATTGATCACATTTTTTTGATACAAAAAAAAAATCAAGAAAAATAAACGAACATCATTCAGAAGATATTTATTTATTTCTTCTATTATAATCCATCAGTGTCTTAGAAAACAATTTCTGTAAAAAACTGTCAAGATGATTAAAAGTGATTGATTTGAATTTTTTGTGTTTTATATTAGCAACTCGCCAATTAAATTTTAACTCTAAACCACAGTTTGTCCATCTTTTATTAGAGACACAGACAGAAACATTTACAAATTAAGCATGTTTCATGACAGAGCTTCTGCTAAAAATCTCGCTCTCTGTTCTCAGAAAACCTGCATAAAAATTTAGGGATGTCTTGGCATGTTGGAATACAAAATAGAGCTTCCTTTTTAACAACTTTTATCACCTTTTGTGTCCTCTGATACTAAAAACAACCAAGAGTCTCTTTATTGTGCTTAAGCATCTTGTAAGCTAAAGGTTGCTGTTATCAACCTAACCAGCTCGTACTTATGTATGGTGCATTTAGGGACTGTAAACAAATGAAGGACACATATTCCTCCCACTTAGATCCAACCAAGCTGATAGTTACTTTCTACATTTTTTTTTTTAATTGTCTCACAACTTTTTTTTTAATCTAACGTAAAAAAAAAAATACAAGAGAAGTATGGATTTGATAGGTAATCTTACAGCTGCTATTATATAGTTATGATACCATAGTCCAGCACAGATCAACGTGATGTTATGCAAGTAAAACTATCATCCATATAAATATAGTCCCTTTAGGATAATTTATCTTTTTTTTTTTAATGTAAGAGAAATCTAGGGGATTGTAAGGTGTGTAGAGGGAACATGCTATACTAGATATTTCTTGATTATACAATACGGTGTAGATAATGTATCCATGTTGTGGTAAATCAGAGATCCTGTTCTGAACCGGTAAGCATTTTCTTTTGAAGTGCATGCTGAAGTTTCACTGTGAATACACAACTGTTTTCAGAAAGCGCTCCTCCAACGTTCCTGCAGAAAAAGGACGCAGTGTTTCAACACAGAAACTCTAACCTGGACTGGCGGGTTCCTGCGCCGCTTTTCTCAGGATCTCCGTCTGCTTGGAGCACAGCGCTTGGAGGCGTCCCAGTTCCTCCGTTAACTCTGTGTAGGCCAGAGCCAAATTCACCCTGAAGGAAGAGAGGAGGAGGGCAATTATATAATTATCATAATCATTGTTACAGCAGAACATTAAAGTGTTGGCACAATGTTAAGGTGTTACAACTGTGTGTTTGCTTAAACAGTAATTGCAATGAAATTCTTGTCAAAATGCAAATTATTCAGTCCCTTACGCCAAGAAGTGCTTACAAACGAGAACATAAATTAATCTTCATCTACTCTGAAGCAGAAGACGACCTGCTGCAGTGACACACTAATTGAAAAGCTCATATTTTTAGATTGCACGTCTGAGCGCATAATTTAAAATCGCACCATTTTCATGCAAGATGTGTCTTGACACTCTCAGGGGCTGTGTTGACAGAGAGGCTCTATTTCCAGAGCTCTAAACCAGGATGGCTGCTGAACAGGCTTCTGTGTTTTAACCATGGCAACAAAATGACTTCCTCACGCCTCATTTCAGAGGAATTGAAATTTATTAAATGAGTTAAAGTAATAATAATATAAATCTTAATGCCAACCCGTCTTCACTCTGATAACAGCTTGTTGTTGTCAGATCAGATATGGCTGCAGTTTTTATAAACTCCTCAGCCTTGATCTTAAGTCGACTCATTCAGGTGCAGACGGCGATAGATAACAACACTTTTTATTATTAGGTTAAGACACGAAACCATACATCTAGCATAAAATCTACAAAGATAAGCTGCTCAACCGGGTAATTTATTTTACACTGGAAAGGGCTTCAAGAAAAACCTATCATTTGTTTCATCAACAGATTGAGAATTTGCAAGTTTCAATACACTTCATCGTGAGCGTCATGTGAAATTCATCACACCTACATGAAAGCCTCATTGTGTAATGAAACATCTCTGAAAGGGTAAACATAAACCAAGGCAGCACAAAGATCTGCCTTGAGATAAATAGATTTAAAAAAAAAAACAAGGTTGAAAAGAGGATGTTAATTTTGCACAAGGCCTTTTAGAAAAGCGCTGAAAGAATTGATGTGATGACCTTGCTAAAAAAAATTGACTGATCTCATTCTTCCATAAAGATTGTGATAGATAAAAAAACAACTTAACTTCTGCATATCTCGGGGAGTTTTTCTGCATAAAAAGAAAAGATAGAAACTTCCCTGCAAAAACAGAGAAACACCCTTCCTACACAGTAACCTGACTGTAAAATTTTAACATATGTTCTGCAGCCATACCCACACGCTTATCTAATGTAGTTTTATTTGCTCCTGCATATTTAATTTTGTATTAAAAACTCTTTTAGGTTTTACTTATTAAATCCAATTTTTTACTGGTGTCTATTTCAATACAAATTGACTCTCAAACCAGATTTGCTAACTCATTGCTCTAATGTCTCTTTCAACATTAATATGAGCGACCAATAGACCTAAACCTTAATGCAAAAAAATAAAATATAAATGACGGTGTCCATTTCGGGGAGGTATGCTGAGAAAAACCAAAAAAATAACTGAACAGCTCATAACTTCCAGCCGTTAGATGGTGCTTGCTAATGGCCCAACTAACTGCAGTGACTCACAAACAGAGTGGGGGTATCAAACCCATCAATCAGCCCACCTTTCTACCAAATACTTCTTTCCTTTTGGTTAAAGTTGGTGCAGCTTTCAATGAGCATCCCTGTCCGTGGTTTTTAAACCCGCTGCAGGAGATAAAATGAGTAATAATAATTTGTGTTACTTACTGGCATGGTGGGTGGAGAATGCAGCATAATGTTATTTAAAAAATGGTCCACAAAACTAAAAAGGCCCTCATTCTTTACTCCAGCATCAACTCTTTATATCTACAAGCTGATGTACAGTGAATTTATTGACAGTTTATAATTGACGCACCTCTTCCTTTTCACACTTATGCCATCGCACATTTCAGATCTGCTCATGTCTTTTAGCAGTTTTACAAACAGGTCCTGGCCAATTTGCAACACCTCTGGGTCCTGGCTCTACACCAGAGCAAAGAGGCTGACATTTAATAGGTTTTCTGTTTGTCTTTGCATTGAAAACTGCTTCACAAATTCACTTGCATGCATTTGCTTTCTTGTGCATATGTTCATTTGTTTCCTCTTTTCTTTCTTGAATGTGAGTGTGCACGTTTTGTACAGTGTACACTACGGTGCGTGGGAGGGGTGTGATAAAGCCAATGCAGCATTGATGAAAGGGTTGTGCAAGTGGATTGATCAGGTAGAGAAGCGTACAGTATGTGTGTATACATGAGTGGGAGATGAGCGTGGGCTGAAATCTGACCTCTGATCTGATGTTTTAAAGGGAGAGCAGTCTCCACACCTTCCTCTGGGATCTGACGTTCCCTCATTGTTGGCATGTACTAAGAGAAGCATGAGCATAATGCCTCTTGTTTTCTTAACAGAGAAAATGAGAGGTATTACAAGAAAAGGAAGCAGATTTTTTTTTAGACCTTCTGAGGTTGGGGTCTCACAGAAATTGGACTTTGTTTTTTTTTTCACACTTTAGAGAACTTATTCAGAATTTTGTTGTGCACTGTTTAGTGTTACACAGAAAGGTGTCAAACTTCTCTCACACCAAGCCACAGTTACGTGGTGATTCTTTGCATCTGTATTGTGAACCGTGCTGCGCTCAATATATAAAGAAAAAGAAAAGTAAATAGTGGTAAGAAGTTTTATTTGGGCTTTGAGAATTTCAGGAATCGCAACCACAGTTCTGTAAACAAATATTTGTCCCTTTAGATATTTATCTTTTTACTTTGGGTCACATTTGAATGTTTAAATTAATTAAATAAATATTATTTTTAGACTAAGATCACCAGAGTAAATACGAAAAAGAAGTATTATATTGTAAATCACTGCAGTACAATACTCTATTTGTTTTATTTTCCTATGTTATTTTTATACGCTTTTCTAAGGTGCACATTGTGTGACCAGTTCTACTATAACCTTTGCAATTTACTCTATTTTCTATTTCTATTTTTCTTAATTTTCTTTTCTATTCTAACTTTCTAAATGATTGTCTTATCTGTTAAGGTTAAAAAAAAGGGGCTGCCCAATTATTCAGAGGTGAACCCTTAGAACATCTAAACCTCACAGAGCGCAGACAGAAGGCAAGATGATGATCGAAAATAATATTTAACTGGACATTAGCATGTTAACTTTTAAATCGTCTACATGTAATTTTATAATCAACATAAAAGTAGGATCAGCATCCATTAAAATGTATGAAATATCTTACAAAAGAGAACTATGTTTACTATGTAACTGTAACACCTTTACAGTGAATAACAAGTGGTTTTATGGTTTCCATCATAGCAAAGCACATTATAACCTGTTTTGATGAGTACAAAATTTATGGACTAACTTCACTATTCCTTTAATGCTGTTTTAGATTACAGCATGGCAAAGTTAGTGTTAGTTTATATTACATTTGCGTGCCTAAATGTTTTGTTTTTTCAATTCTGACCGATCTATTCTCGATTCAATTCTGTTTTTTATTCTATAATATGTTTTTTTTAATGATGAATTTTGGTTGTACAGGTTGTAGGTTGTCCAAGGTTGTACAATACATGTCTCCTACGTTTCTTATGTCATCTTATCAAATTCTAGTTGAATACACAAGGTAAAAAAAATAGAAACCGACTGATATTCTCTTGTTTAGAATTAGCATGTTTGAAAGGCTCCTGCAACAGTCCTGCACAATCTTTTCTGTCGGATCCGATGTAATGCTTAAAAATGTAGAAAAGCCTGTATTTGAAAATTTAGAACAGGAGTTTTAAACAACGCTGCAATATCAATTAATTCACTGTTATGAGTTCGTGGATAATTGGAACACAAGATTTAATTCCAGTTTTTGTCTAAAATTTCAACAAGAAAAGGGGATTCCACTTTAGCAGGCTGTGATTTATTTGAAATTGCTCTCACTTTCTGTAAACTGAGGAGAGATTAGTCAGTCTCTACGTGAAGGAAGAGTTCTGCATTGGCAGAGAGGGGGTTGATCCAAGGGGTAATTGGCAGGTGCCTGTTGTCGCCTACAGTGTTGTGGCTTGAGGTCGATGATGGCAACTTTTTCAAGCATTAACGGTTCTCATTGACAGAAAAAGGTTCGCAAGCGCAGTTACAAGAAGCACAGTGGCATAAGATGGTTGTAAAAATGCAGAAGTTAACTCAAACACAATAATTAAATATAAAATAAAATGTGTGTTGCTTAAAAAACATTCACATACTGAGAAGATTCTAAATTTCATCACTAATTAACAGTCAGAAGACTTTTATAAAGATTATAAGGGTTAGAGCAAAAGTGCAGTGTTAATGTTCTTAACAAAATCTACTTTTTGAATGTGTCCAATTTACACTAAACAGGGCCAATTACAAGAAAAAGCTTCAGGAAAAATGTAGAGGCAATTCAGTAGGAGTAGGCAATATTGTTGAGTAAAACCAAAAGGTGACCAAGGTCTGGAAAAAAGTACTAGACTTCCACCGCATACTTAAAACAAAACGAGAGAAAAAAAAAAAAGGCAGCCTCGTACTGCTGCCGTACCATTTACTTTCTGTTTGCTCCCCATCGAAACACCTCTGGGGTTTCATTGTGTGGGAGTCAGTTGCCCAACCGCTGTGGTTTTTCTTTTCTTTTTTTTCTTGGGCCTTTTTTTTTTTATAGCTGACACCTTGTAAACATTAGATAGCAGGGGCAATTTTAGTTGCAGATGAAGGAAAAGGACCGCCCTCAGTGCCAGTAAAAAAAGTTAAAAGTATAAAAACATGCAGAAGATTTTATTCTGATAGCTTAGGGAGGGAATGATAATAAAGTGTGAAGATTTTATGCTTTATTGAAATGTTAAGGATATAAATTTTAAACATTAACTGGACAGTTATGTCCTGCTTTGTACATATACTGCCCCCTGCTGCTTAGGGCGATTATCTCCAGAAAGCATCTCCAATTTAATATATTTTTTTTATTTTTCTGTTTTGAAATTTTCATATTATTTTTCTGTATAGGTATCATGAGAATAAAAGTCATAGAGAACATAAATAAAAAAAATATATATATATAAAATTGGAGATGCTTTCTGGAGATTATCACCCTATATATATATATATATATATATATATATATATATATATATATATATATATATATATATATATATATATATACTGGGTGTATATATGTGGGTGTGTGTTTATGACAGACTGATTAGACTTAAAATGTAGATATATAGCACAGGGAATGAGTAATGAAAAGTAAAAAATTCGTAATCGTATTTTTTCTATATGTTTTCTATCTGTTCCAAAGCTTATTAAAATCCACATTATCCTTACCATGCCAATGTTAGCATTAGCATTATCATGCTAATGTTAACAGATGCCCTGATTAGTCTCATCACAAACAGTCGTGTCCCTTTAAAGGCTTCTTATGTGACCGTTATTCACCGTGACTAACCTCTGTTTCCTTTTGTTTGCTTTGTAGTTGTTTTCTGTGTCATCTTGGCTTTAGTTTGATCTTTTCTGCGTAAGTGTCCTCTGTGCTTCACCTGCTCTGATTGTGTGTATTTTTCACAATTAGTTCTCAGAACTGGACCCAGTCTGACCAACACATTTTCTCGGGCCATTTTCTTTTCTCTTTCACCAAACACCGGGAAAAATCCCCTTGTAGAATATATATTCACACGTAGCCGCAGCAGCCAAACACCATCACTCTTGTGTTAATGCTGTTTGAACCCAGTTAGTCAGTGATTTGAGAACTTATTTGCTTCCTAATGAGGCCCCTGGAGCACATCCCAGCAGGACAGCAGCGATGAGCTCGCGTTGAAACATTTCTAAATCTTGCTCTTTTTTGGTGATTGGTGCTCAGCCTGGGTTCCTCCTTGCTAACATTTACTACCGTATAGCCCCGCTTTCCTTCCAACCCGTTTCCACATCTCCCCCTGCTGAGAGATCATTGGTGGTCACTTACTGCTCATCGCCCACCTTCTTTATCCACTCTACATCGCACTGCTTGCACGAGGAAGTCATTTCCTGCAGAAGTAGAGCATGAAATTAGATTAGCAGGTTGCTGGTGGGATATTGGACAAAATCTGACAGCACAGGCAGATCAAGACAGCAAAGAAAAACTTCAGGGATTATTCTAGATATGTAATCTCAGTATTTTACCAACAAAGAGACAAGGGAGATCTTTTTTTCTTTTGGAATCTAATTACATTTTATGCTATAATTTATTTATTTAGAAAAACTTTAGAACTAAATATATGATAGGATAAGGAGGCTCACATAACATTAAGGAAAATGGAAAGAGCACGGATTCACTGAGCTGCAACTATTCCTAGAGTACGGTTCACTCAATCCAACATTTAACGCAAATTCTGCCTCCAGCTTCAAACTAGAGTTCATTGCTTGTTGTCAAGCTGAGGCCCATGGCTGAACGATGATCTAGCCTAATATGTTACTGTTCTTTAACATGTGCATGCAGCCACATATTTCTAATTTTAAAATGGTTTCTTTTGGATGTGACAATTCCATTTCTTTAAACCATATTTCATGTTTCTACATGTTTTCAAATGTTAGTATTATAAAATTTTATCTGATTTTAAAACTTTAAATGTTTTGACACAAGACTTGACTAGACATGTGAATAAATGACAAAAGTAATAGGAAACTTTCCACATGTTGCTGTTCTATATAAGGCAGTGAAATTGCAATATATTGTTTGTATTTCTAAGAGGTGCTGTGTTTATATATGGATTTTTTTTATTGAGTTTTATAGGTTCATTGTGTCTGCACAAAACAGTTAAGTTTGTAATTGGCTGTAGGGTGATAAAAGATCAAATGTGCAGAAGTTTGAATATTGTGAACACTTTTCCAAAGTGCTTTAAACTTAACATCTGAGCAGGTTGCTAAAATAGCTGTGATGCTGTGAACCAGGCTGAACACAAACCGACACTGACCCGCTCCCTCTGGTCGTTCTGCAGCTGCTGGATCTCATCTTTCAGTCGCTCTACCTCTGCCTTCCTCTCCTCCTCCCGCTGACATGCCCCCTGGGCTTCATGCCGTGCCCCTTCTAGCTCCGCCTCCAGCCGCTGCAGCTTCAGGTCGGACAGGGCGTCCAGGCTGCGTGAGCTCTGAAGGGTCAGGGCTGGACAGTCCAACACTTGGTGGAATAAAACAAAAAATAAAACTGTGGCATCAAACACAAATACTGAGCCTTCTCTTTTTTTTCCTGACTAATGCACCTCCGTGTCCATGGTTGTACAATCGATGACTATAAAAGAGCCAAAGAACTGACTTCCACCAAAGGCAGCATTCTTCAGTTGGTACCTGGGTGATTTGATCTGTGTGGGCTGGTTAGTGATTCAGCTTCGCTCACACAGTCCTTGAGCTACAGAAGACACAGCAACTGCACAGCGGCATCATCCTTTATCTTTGCCTCTGCCTCCTCCATACAATGCTTGTATGTGCAGTCACAGGTGCAAGCATTCAGTATAAAGTTAGCACTACAACATTTTTATTATATCAGTACTTCAAATTTTACCATATAAATAATGAAAGACAAACAGCTTTGATGCAAATTTCCATGAGTTCTCTGCCAGTTTGATGCCTAAGCAGAACGACAACTCCTCCTCATCAGGGTATACTAGAGCACAGGCATCTGTTGAGGCGGCAGTGTGGCACATTTCTTCCATGTTCCAGCCACCCACACCTCTGACAAGGTCACAATGCAAAGTAATTAAAGTTAAACAACCTCATCTAGTTCAGTCCCTCCATTATATTGCAGACTGAACAGCATTGTTTCCACTGCACTACATTTTTGTTACAAACAAATTTGTTTTGCCTTTTTTTCTTTTACACATTTGGTTGGGCAGGCTACCCACAATGGAGATCATTTGGTGGTGCAGATGGGCTGAATAATGCAGATTTACAGCACACATTCTACTGTGCCAAATGTTTTTAGAGCCAAAATGACTGAAGTTTAACTGCAAAGAACTTTTTAACAATTACATAACAGTTATTTGGTAACTAGGTCGGAAACTGGTAACTTTGGTAACTTAAAGTCTGAAAGTACAGATTAGCTGAAAGTAGATGTCTAAGCTACCTTGAAAAGTATTTCATTTTACAGAGACTTTACTGAAGGGCATTTATTCCAGAGTTTTCCATTATCATGAAAAATATTAAAATGCCAAGAGTATTTTTAAGCATGGTCACTTTAACATATTTCTTCACTATTTATACCACAATAGCAGAAATAAATATCAGTAATACAAAAAGCTAATATAGGGAATTTACTCTGTACATTTCAATGTTAAAAACCCTATTTTCTATTTTCATTTTTCACCAGTGTCCCGATGAACCTATCTCAAAATCCATCTACATGTAGCTGTCTTCTATCATCTGTTTGTCAGCATCACAGGTGCCATTCTCCAACAGTCTTAGCATGAAAGGTGGAATACACCCTGTACAGTTCAACAGTCCATCATAGAAGCATGCTACCATCCCTAAGGAACAACGTGACATTCATGTTTTTTTAAACTTAAAAGAAAAAAACAATTGGGTGAGAAAAACCTTCAGACTTCATGCAAACTCATATATATATATATATATATATATATATATATATATATATATATATATATATATATATATACACTATATTGCCAAAAGTATTTGCTCACCTGCCTTGACTCACATATGAGCTTAAGTGACATCCCGTTCCTAATCCATAGGGTTCAATATGACGTCGGTCCACCCTTTGCAGCTAGAACAGCTTCAACTCTTCTGGGAAGGCTGTCCACAAGGTTTAGGAGTGTGTTTATGGGAATTTTTGACCATTCTTCCAGAAGCGCATTTGTGAGGTCGCACACTGATGTTGGACGAGAAGGCCTGGCTCTCAGTCTCCGCTCTAATTCATCCCAAAGGTGTTCTATCGGGTTGAGGTCAGGACTCTGTGCAGGCCAGTCAAGTTCATCCACACCACACTCTGTCATCCATGTCTTTATGGACCTTGCTTTGTGCACTGGTGCACAGTCATGTTGGAAGAGGAAGGGGCCAGCTCCAAACTGTTCCCACAAAGTTGGGAGCATGGAATTGTCCAAAATGTCTTGGTATGCTGAAGCATTCAGAGTTCCTTTCACTGGAACTAAGGGGCCAAGCCCAGCTCCTGAAAAACAACCCCACACCATAATCCCCCCTCCACCAAACTTTACACTTGGCACAATGCAGTCACACAAGTACCGTTCTCCTGGCAACCGCCAAACCCAGACCCGTCCATCAGATTGCCAGATGGAGAAGCGCGATTCGTCACTCCAGAGAACGCGTCTCCACTGCTCTAGAGTCCAGTGGCGGCGTGCTTTACACCACCGCATCCGACGCTTTGCATTGCACTTTGTGATGTATGGCTTGGATGCAGCTGCTCGACCATGGAAACCCATTCCATGAAGCTCTCTGCGCACTGTTCTTGAGCTAATCTGAAGGCCACATGAAGTTTGGAGGTCTGTAGTGATTGACTCTGCAGAAAGTTGGCGACCTCTTCGCACTATGCGCTTCAGCATCCGCTGACCCCGCTCCGTCAGTTTACGTGGCCTACCACTTCGTGGCTGAGTTGCTGTCGTTCCCAAACACTTCCATTTTCTTATAATACAGCTGACAGTTGACTGTGGAATATTTAGGAGCGAGGAAATTTCACGACTGGATTTGTTGCACAGGTGGCATCCTATCACAGTTCCACGCTGGAATTCACTGAGCTCCTGAGAGCGACCCATTCTTTCACAAATGTTTGTAAAAACAGTCTGCATGCCTAGGTGCTTGAATTTATACACCTGTGGCCATGGAAGTGATTGGAACACCTGATTCCAATAATTTGGATGGGTGAGCAAATACTTTTGGCAATATAGTGTATATATATATATATATATATATATATATATATATATATATATAAAGGATGATGGACTATCTGGAATCATACAGTCCAACAGAAGACAACTGTGCTAATTAGAAACCCAGATTGTTTATGAAGTGACCAAAAAGACAAGAGCAACTAAACAAAAACCTCACTTAATAAAAAACAGAATGTGTATGAAAGAGGAGAAGATAGAATGCTGAGTCAGATAAATAGAACAAATTTGTCCAAATCTACACACTGTATCCCAGTCATAAATCATGTAAAGAGCAGTTCACACTGTGGCAAAAACATCGTTTCCCTATAGAGCTGAGCAGCCAGTAAGAAAAAATGCAACACTGCGTATTTAAAAAGTTACGGAAAACGTGAAGAGACGGGTTATTTTCTTGTGGCCTCTATGTGTCTTTGAAACAATTGCTCTATTTGCTTACAATCCTTCTGAGACGCACTCATATCCACAATTGGTCCAGTAAAACTGTCCATTAATTGCTTGTCAGAATGAAATGTAGCTTACTGTGTTTGTCAGGGCCAGCGTGAAGCTGCAGATACTGCATGTCTTTGCTGTGTAGCTGCATGTTGAGCTTCTGCATGGACTCGTCCCTCTGCCTCAGCGCAGACTCCAGGTTGAGGATACGCTCAACATGTTTCTCCACCAGATTTGTCTGTAATTACACATATAATGTACGTACAATAACCCAAAATGTGACACAGCTGAGAACAAGGTAAAGCACGATTTATTTTTCATTTTTCTGTGGGGTACCTGTTAGCAACTAGTGACACTTGTAGCAGTAACAGGTCAAACACAGACACTACCTGGGGATTAATTTTCAGAAATAATACCCAAAATATACAATTAAGATTAAAGAAATACTAAAAATCAGACACACTTAACCAGACAAACAAACCAAACAAAATATGAACGTTTATGGAAATAAAAAGATGAGAAACGACTTAAACAGGGTACTCCTTTAAAGCCGAGGTCTAAATTGGCAATTTAAATTATTGCATATGTCTAAATACAAGGTGTTATCTCAGGTTTTAAGGAAAACACCCAGGATTTAGGTGTTTTCTTAGACTGGCTTCCAAACAAAGAAGGAAGACAGGGTGGCAGGGATTTAATGATATTAATATCTGGCTTTGATAACCGCATAAAAATGTTTTGCACTAAGGAAGCCACACATGAACCAAAAGTCTTGTATGCGGAGAGCTGCCAGAGTCTTATGCAAAAGTGGGTGGATTTCCCCCAAAAAAAACACTACACCATATTTTTACTCAAGTAAAAGTAAGGAGCAGTTACTAAAAATACTACTTAAGTGCTGAGAAACTCATCATAATGAGAGTTTCACAAATCCCATAACAGCATTGGATATCAGCTCAGATATTGACTTATTTGATTGACATATTGGATATCGGATATCGATGATCCAATCCAGAGCACTTTACATAGAACTGGTATTTCTTTCTTTTTGCTCATTTGTTAATAAATAACATATAGTACATTTATATCTGTGTTATCTTTCACCTCTTTAACAATATTTATCTTAAAGCTAAAACCTTTACTCATATGACAAGATATATGGTTCATTCATCCAGCATTCAAATCAGATTGCTATCAGATATCAGCCGATATGCTCAGCCCAGGTATCAGACCAGAAAAAAACTGGATAGATGCATCTACGATCATAACATTTAATTTATTATTTTGAATTATGTAATACAGACAGAACAAAATGTAAACTTATGAACAAATTCTGGTTTTTAAAAGAATATAAAAAAATAATAAAAACAACAAAAAAGAAGAAAGCAGAAGAATTACTTTGCCAAAGCATTTTTATTTTAAGCATAAAACTTATGAAACCAGTACCCCCAGTGACAATTTTTACAATATTTACTTCCTACTGTACATTAGCTCGACCTCCAAATGTTGCAGTAGGTTCACTAGATATAAATTACAACTGTGTTCAAAAAGTAATGCTTGTTATGACATCAACATTAAATGTGTGGCAAATATTATTCAGCAAAGTCACTGCAAATAGAGTAGCCAAATATTTTACTTAAGAGTAGCAATATTTTTTTACTCAAGTAAGATGAAAAAGTATCGTGCAGTAAAACTACAACTAAACGTAACTCTTTGTTAAAACGTTACTCTCATAAATAAAGATGATTAAGCCAGCGTATACCTGACGTCAAAGATTCTCCTAAAACTCTGGCATAGTCTGAACTTTCTATTTATTTTTTAAATTTTGAGCGTACACATAGAGTATTCAAAATGAGTCTAGAACTTATGTCCAACAACAGCCTAACTAACGGACGGCTGTGTGGTGCCGATTAAATCTCACAAGCCAGCGTCCTGAGAGGGGCAGCGATGCACCTGGAGGTGCCTGCCCTGCATAAAAAGATTTATTTGATCGCGGTATTAACCTAACGGCTGTTTACTGCCCGCCAAAAAAAAAGAAAAGAAAAAAGGATAAATAACTAAAAAGAAAGAAGAAAGAGGGTTTTCAGTTGCAACAGATTTGTTGGTAGTGGCTGTGAGCATTAACGCAGGGAGAATCCATCACACTCACCTACACGCTCACCCTATGATAGGGATAAAGTCTGGACAGAACTGACAGTTTCCTCCTGTGAACCCCCTTTTTATACAAAAAGGCTGCCAATACACCATTATACAATAGCTAGATGGAAACATGTCAGTGGTCGTCTGGAACACGTCAGATACGTTGATATGCGTTGGACATAAGTTCTTGATAAGTTACGCTTAAGTTATGCACAAGTTACTCATAGGTTTTGGATAAGCTAGACACCACAGGTCAACATAGGTTGACATAGGTCAGCGATCAAATAACCAGTAACTTATAACCAGTAACTTATGCCCCATGTATAGCATACGTTGACACCTATCAAGATGGTGCCAGCGTGTTTCAGCATAGTTCAGCGTGCACATAACTTATACAAAATGTACTCGTAACTTATCCAACGTATGCCAGCGTTTTTGGCAGATTTTTCGTAGGTCAGGCATACGCTGATCTAAATCGTTAAGTTGTGATGGGGCTCAAGAAAGGGCTGCAGTGGGTAGCACTGCTGCCTTGCAGCAAGAATGTTCTGGGTTCGATTCCCGGCCCGGTGTCTTTCTGGATGGAGTTTGCATGTTCTCCCTGAGCATGCGTGGGTTCTCTCCGGGTACTCTGGCTTCCTCCCACAGTCCAAAAACATGTCTGTTAGGTTAATTGGTTTCTGTAAATTCTCCTTAGGTGTGAGTGTGTGTGTGAATGGTTGTTTGTCTCTGTGTTGCCCTGCGATGGACTGGCGACCTGTCCAGGGTGTACCCCGCCTCTCGCCCATTGACTGCTGGAGATAGGCACCAGCACCCCTCGCGACCCCACTCGGGACAAGCTCAAGAAAATGTAACTAGTAACTACTCATCTCTGGCCTTTTTTGCTAGTAAAAAGTAAAATGTTAGCATCACAGGTAGTAAAAAGTAAAATCTATTGCCCCAACTCATGGGGCGATAAACCGTCAATCCTTCAATTGCAGGGCAAACTCCTACATCTGATGCCACTGTCGCCCTGTACCAGTAAGTCCAGGAGATAATGGACCATCAATATGTCAGACATTTATCTGAGTTATGCAGAGTAACAAAAACTCTAATGAGTTCAACATACCGTGAGCTATATGAGTTTTGGAATTCAGCTTAAACTGGACTGATATGCTTTAGAATACATTGAACAGATGGTTCATAATGGAAAAACCTCCAATTCAAACTATTCTGAAAAAGTGCTTCACAGTTCTAAAAACAAAAATGCCACTTAAATGGTCCAATCAGTTATTAGATGTAGGAAGCACTTACTTCTAATGTTTAAAGTACTCAATTAAAATAGAACGTAGCTTAATGCTGCTGCTTTGGCTTTGAGAAACGCGCATCAGTCATTCAGCAGCTGTCTATAACTCTTGGATCTTATTGTTTTTGCCATTAAGCCCAAATAAAAGGGTTGAGCATTTAACTTTATCAGTCTTAATTTTTTTAACAAAGCATCTTACTTTAAATGTATTTCCCTTTAAAGATTGTGTTAGTGAGTAAGTGAAGGAAAGGCTGGCAGGCGAATTAGGCGCAGTTTGCAGATGAAATCCCATTAATGAGCTGCAGGTGACACTGTGATGGTCCCTGCCAGGTGGCGGCTCCAACATCTCTGGCACGCTTCGTTCCCTCATCACTCTGACAGCTTAAAGCTGCTGAAGATACTCTGTGAGATGGACTCCACTGTCAAGTGAGATGTTATATTACATAGATAGGGCACCGAGGGAAGTTCAGCCAGCCAATCTGTTCAGTTGGACAGCTCTGCCCGGTGTTGATTTGTAAGCACTTAGATTAAATGAAATTCTTCAAGTTTTAACCAGAAAAATGGTGCACAAGGGAAAGCTAAATCACATATGGTTTAATTCGTCAGGGGAGAATAATTAAAAGAAATGTGCAAAGTTGAATCTTCTCCAAAAATATTTTTGGTCAGACCAGGACAAACAAGTATTTGTTTCATTGTCGTTGTGAAAATACATTTATTTTTGCTTGGCAGATAATAAAGGGCCTTCACTGAAAGATTTGATTATCTGAAACCTGCATATTTTCAGCTGAATTATAAATGCTCCTTTCTCCAGCTCCTGGAGTAGAGGTAGTAGATCTAGAAGGATAAACTTCTTTATAGAACTTTATAGAAAGGGATTTAAATTGATCAATCTAATTCCCTAATACTGTTTTATGAAATTATTATAGGATCCAGATAATTGCTGCTTTTTCTCATTAGAAATTGTGATTTTATACATACAGCTGTGTACTTTTTTTGTTTTTTGTGGAAATTCTTTTGAAACAGGTTGCTATCATAAAATGTTAAACGAATTTTAGCTCAATTGTTTTTTTTTTGTTTTTTTTTTTAGAGATACGGGACTTATCTTTGAACTTACTGCCTCTGAGCAAATGAATGGTTTTATTTGAAGAAGTGTCTCTGCAATGAGAATTGTGGAATAAAATACAAAATCAAAGTACATGGACAACAGATGAGCAAGTTTCTAAATATCCAGGGTTTTCTTTAGGCCTGCAACAAAACCAAAGGAATACTATAGAGGAAAACAAAAATATTTTGGGGTTAATATCAAGACAAAAAAGACAAAGAACCTCATTACAGCTGCATAACTACATGTGCTGTATGTATTCAGGGGGGTGTAACGTGACTGATCATCATAAAGTAGTTTATCTAAAGCAGAACATAGCATGATATTTTATATAATATTTTTTTGTACAACAACCAAAATTGTACACCGACTGACTAATAATTAAGCAATTAATTAATCTTCTCGCTGCTGTCGTGATGGTTAACCCATGATCTCCATAATAAAGCTCTGCCTTTCATAACTCCTAATTTAACCAAAATAATAAATGCAGCCTTTTTGTCAGGCGTTTTCTCCCAGACCCTAGAAAGAGCAATTTTCAACCCAGTGGAAAAACAGCAACTCAGACAAGTGAATACTGCACAACTACAGGCCGATCTCAAATATCCCCTTTATCAGGAAGATTATATAAAAAAAAAGGCTGAGTTTCCAACAGCTAAACACCTTCCTAACAATGAGCAGCTGCTTTGACGTCTACCATACAGAGACTGCCCTTTTCAAGGTGTTTAGAACCATTGTTCTCATAGTATTGAACCTTAGTGTAGAATTCAACCCTGCTGATCAGGCTCTTAGCTAGCAATGCTTTACGGGTGTACATTGTATACCCTTTACTAAAAATATTAGAAATTGTGTGCCCTGTTTTTGAAATGTATTGTTTAGGGCACAATCGCTACATGCTCCCTCTAATGTAGATCTTAATAAACAACAATATAAGGTACAATAACTATGCAGATGACACATAGCTGTATGTTATCATATCATCAGCTAACTATGAAACCATTCCAATGCATCGATATTAATGCATGGATGGGACAAACATTCTTTAGCGAAATCAAGATAAAAGTCATATTCTTTGGATCAAAATAGAAAGTTTTAAATTTAGCACAAAGCTTCAGTTAATATAGCTAAAAACGACTAATCAGGTATGAAACTTTGGTTGTGGTTCTTTTTTACGTCTAAATATAATTCCAGTAGTTCTGTTTCTAGCCTCAGATTTTTGTTTTGAGAACATCAGCGAGCAAAGAACATCATGACGACAGAGGGACGCGGTAAAAACAGGTCACGGACAGATATGTGAAGTTTTAAGCCACTGTTGCAAACCTACAGTAGAAAGACATGGCCATGCACCTAAACTGACACTTCAGGCAAGGAGATTATTGATGAGAGAAGCACCCCAGAGGTTTATGGTAACTCCGGAGGAGCTGCAGATATCCGCTTAATCAATGCAGTTTGTTGACAGGACTAAATCATAAGTAGTGCACTCCGCAGCTCTGTCCATGTAGAACAGGGATCTGTAACCTGCATCTCTATAGCGGCCTAGCGGCCTTTTGGACTTTCCAGGGTGACTCTTAATGGATTTTTAAAATAAATTATAAAGAAATAAACTAACATCTTTAATGTAGGTATAACCAGAAAAGCACTCAGATGTATTGGCACTTTCACCTTACTTTAATACCTGTATGCACAGAATCCTTAAAAAGAATTCCTGGATCCAGATGGTGATCCGTATTGTCACAGTCTTGGTTCTGTTAGGTTTTCTTTTGAGTATTCAGTTTAACTTTGCTCCATGTTTTATTGGTTTAATTCCTTTTTTTTTTCTGGTTATATTTGAGTTCTTAGGTTTTTATTTGTTGCCCTTCTTCTTCTTCTTCTTCTCTTCTATTATGGCGGATCACAAGCAACTTTAAGGTGCATACCGCCACCTACTGTACATGAGTGTGTAGCAGCGTTACTTCACATCTATTAGATTCTATTTTTTAATTTTGTATTCTTAAGATACAAAAACAATGCTTTCCTTAGTTTATGAATATCTGTTATGTTTCCTTCATTTCCTAATATTCCTTTAAGGTTCCATTAATGCCCTATACTTCTAACTATTCTCTTTAATTTTTCCCTTTCGTGTTCATATAACTTACAGTTCATCAGTATGTGTTCTACATTTTCTTTTTCACCACATTTCTCACATTTCTCACTATTTTTCCTCCCTATTAAGTAAAGCATGTCATTTAAGTAGGTATGACCTATTCTTAATCTACTAACTATTATTTCTTCTCTTCTGTTTCTTTCATTAATGTTTCGAATTCGAACTGACTTTTGCACTTCATATAATCTTCTTCCTTTCCTATCTTCGTTCCATATTTTTTGCCATTCCTCCATTTCTTTACTTTTAATAAGTGATTTCCCTTCCCCTTTTCCAAAAGGAATTGAAATCGTTATTTCCCCCTCTAAAGCCCTTTTAGCTAATTTATCTGCCTTTTCATTGCCTTTTACTCCTTCATGTGCCGGCACCCAACAAAACCAAACATCAATGCCACCCCTATATAGTCTAAATAAAATATGATGAATTTCTAATACCAAATCTTTTCTATTATTTCCTTCTCCCTTAATACTTTCCACTACTGCTTTAGAGTCTGTGCACACCACCACCCTGATTGGTCGAATCTCCTCCACCCATTGCAAGCCTAATATAACTGCCACCATTTCTGCTGTAAATACCGACAATTGATCTGATATTCTTTTGTGAATACATTTTTTAAACTCTGGGATATATATTCCTATACCCACATAACCTTTTAGATTTTTAGAACCATCTGTATAAATTTTAAGGTAATTATTATATGTAGTTCTTAAATAAATATCAGTTTTTATCCCTATTTCATTTATATTCCAATCATTTTTCATTGTATTGATTTGCAAATCTACATTAACCTCAGGTATTAGCCATGGAGGAATAACGCTAATTGGGTTAAATTGAGCTATTTCCTTGTCTTCTAGTCTATACTTTTTAATCCATTTCCTAACCATCCATCCAAATCCATTACTTTGGAACTTCACATATTCCCAACAATTTTGCAGAATAGTTGAATTCACATGATTATCTATATTACTTTTAATTTTCATCCAATATGCTAAAGCTAATTTAATTCTCCTCATTTCAAGTGGAGTTTCCCCACTTTCAATTAATAGAGCATTAATAGGTGTTGTTTTTATTGCTCCTGTACATATTCGTAAAGCCCTACACTGTAATCTTTCTATTTTTTGTAATGATGTTTTAGCTGCTGCTCCATATATAATGCTGCCATAATCTATTATTGCTCTCATTAGAGCCCTGTATATGCTTAATAATGACTGTCTATCTGCCCCCCAATTGTTTCCAGCCACAGCCTTTAATATATTAATAACTTTTTTACATTTGGTTTCTAAATTTGTTGCCCTCTTGTGTTAGTCTCCTTTTCCCTAGCTCCTTTCTAGACTCCACTCTTCACACCTGATCCTAATCTGCTCGTTAGTCCTCTCTTTGTTCAGTCTTCCATAAATACTCTCCTTATGCAGTTCCTCAGTGCTGGTTCCTCTTCTTACCTTGTTTTTCCTCTTCTAACCCTGGCTCCTCGTGATTTTTTCCCCCCTGATGTCTCCATGGCTCTGGTTTGTGTTACATTTTAAGTTGGATTTGGATTTTTGGATTCCTGCCTCAGTGGTTTGTGATCATTCTATTAAATCTTCGAGAAACTCACCTCTGCATCGCTGCCTCTGCATTTGGGTTCTCAAAAACCACAACCAAACCCTGACACGTATCCTCATCAATATTTTATGCATTGTTTCTTGGACTGAGGTGCACCTTTAGTAAAAAAATTCATTAAACTCCATAACTTTCCTGCATACAGACATACAAACACACACAGACTCAACTAGAACCATAACCCACTTGGCAGGTTTTTCTTTTTTTTATTTAACAGTTGAATACAATTCCCTCAACAGCCCACTTAAAGTACCAGTATAACACCATGTTAAAAAAATATTAAAATCTCATAAATAAAATATGCCCAGACTCCATTTGCAAAGGTTGTATTTTTCTTTACTTTTAAGCCCCCGCAAAACAATTGCTGTTTTACTAACTCTCAAATCCACATTCATTATGGGCTGGGAAGTGTTGCTCTGATGCTTAAAATCTTTATTAAATACTTTGAGATTCTCCATTGTAAGTGTTCTCACTGACCATCTTGTCAAGGTCCCTCTGGAGGTTGTTCTTTTCCATGTGGATCTTCTCGTAGGCCTGGATCACATCCTCCAGCTGCTCCTCTCTTTCCTTTCTCTTCTGGAGCTAAAGAGAGACAAACCCACATATTTTCATCTTATTAGTTTCCAAAATTCCCCACAAAGGAAACAGGGGGAGAGAAAGCTCTACACAGAGAGTCCGCAAACATGTCCCATAAGATGTTCTGTAACCAGGTGAAACTAGGACACTGAATTTCTAATATGTCAGCATGTGCTACACAGCACTTCCCTGATGTCACCAGAAATAATAAAGGGGAACATTTGATGCCTCTGTGGTTAAAATCTGTTTACTGTGTGTACACCAAAGTGAGACACAACCTTATCCGGTCGACCTGGGAGCTGTGAGATTTTTCAAAACAAAGTGAAATAAGAGAAATTTAAGTCAGGCAAGGGAAAGAGTTTGCTGAAGCATATGGAAAGAAAACATTTGGACGATGGGGGGGTGGGTAACTTCTACTCCTCTCAGTAGGTGTTTGGTTCACTCCTCATGAGCTAAGTCCTGCAGTTGTCTCAGGTTTGAGGGTGTCTTTTCTAAGGTGCCTGTTTCTGCTTCCTCCAAAGATATTTAATTGTATTTAGGTCAAGTCTCATAGAAAGCCACTTCAGAATAGTTCATTGTTTTCCTATTAGCCCTTCTTGGTTGTTTTTTAGCAGTTTGTTTTGGGTTATTACCCTGTTGACCTTCAACTGAGCTTTCTGACACTGGGCAGCAAATTTCTCTCTCGAAACCCTTAGTAGTCTTGAGATTTCACTGTACCCTGCAGATATTCAAGACACACTGTGACCGATGAAGCAAAGCACCCCATAACATAACAGAGCCTCCTCCATGTTTCACAGTAGGGATGTAATCCTTTCCATTTGTGAACACAGAGCTGAGAGCCTCTGCTAAAAAGGTCAATTTTGTGTCATCTAGCCATGAGACATTCCCCCAGAAGTTTTTTTGGCACGTCAAAATGTAGATTGGCAATTTCCAGTCTGGCTATTTTATGATTTTTTTTTTTTCAACAATGATGTCTCCTTGGTTTTCTACCATTAAGTCCACTTTGGCTCAAATAATGATGGATGGTGCAATCTGACACTGATGTTCCTGGATCTTAAAGTTCCCCTTTACTCACTTTAAAAGGTTTTCTGGACTCTTGTTACCATTTGTATTATCGTCTCTTTGATTTGTCATTAATTTTCCTCTTGCTGCTCCATCTAGAGGGGTTTGGCTACAGTCCCATGGATCTTAAATTTCTAAATAATGTGTGCAACTGAAATCAAAGAAACATCAGCGTTTACCTTTAACATGCTTGTCAATAAATGTATTTCTAATCCCCTGAGGCAACTCTTTCCTTCCCTTTCTCTGGCCCATGTTCAGTGTGGTACACACCATCCCACCAAACAGCACATTGACTAACTGTAGCCCTATAAAAGAACCGCAGACTGATTAAAAGATTTTAGACAACTGTAATACTCATTAGTAGGCACATCTTAATGTTCTGTTGGTCACAGTTTTTAATATAGGTACCATCATTTTTGTCCAGGCCAGTCTCAGGGGTTTATATCTTTTTAAATAATTGTGTTGAATCATGGTTATAAAAAAAATGTCTGACTTGTCATTTATTTATTTTCATAGAATTTTTCTGTAATAGCTCTGTGTTTTCCTATATCAGATGCAAGTTACTTGTGTGACAAATGTGATTTTCTTTCATTAAACAAGGGGTACCAACAATTTTGTCCACGTCTGCACTATATGGGTGTAGTAAACTGGTGCATGGATGGTTTGTGGAAAGCTTTAAAAAGGTACAGCTTTAGTTTATAAAAATTGGATGTAATATGCCACCTCAAGACACCATAAAGATTAACTACAAGCACCTTGATTCATGGATTTCAGTTTCTTATACAAGTATTATTACTTAAGTTGCTCTAAATAAAATAATCATCTTACAAAATATCCTTCAGAAGTCGCCTAGTTCAGTTTCGTTGGATGCAAAATAACGCAACAAGGAAAACTAACAATCAAACCAACCCTGGTGGGTGAAGCATCATGCTGTGGGGATTAATTTCTTCAGCAGGTAGATACAATCTGGTCACTTAATGTCACAGTTTTGGTTCTGTTATGTTTTCTTTTGAGTCCTCAGATTTACTTTGCTCTATGTTTTCTGGTTTTAGTGGTTTAATTCTTATTTTGTTGTGTTTTCTGGTTATTTTCAGTTTTCAGGTTTTTATTTGTTGCCCTCTGCTGCCCTCTTGTGTTCTCCTTTTCCCTAGGTCCTTTCCTGTTTTGCTCTGTTCACACCTGTTCCCAATCTCCTCGTTAGTCCTCTCTTTCTTTCAGTCTCCCATAAATACACTTTCTGTTCAGTTCTTCAGTGCTGGTTCATCGTCTTACTCCCTCCAACTCCGACTCTCTGAGTCTTCCTCCTTGTGGTAGTTTCCCCCCCTGACGTCTCCATGGTTTCTGGTCTGTTTGACTTTGTTTTCATTTTTGATTTCTTGAAATTTTGGATTCCAACTTCAGTTGTTTGTTTACTCTTCATTAAATCATCAAGAAACTCACCTCTGCCTCCCTGTCTCTGCATTTGGATCCTCACATTACAACCTAATCTTGACACTTATTAAGAAGCTGGAGGAGGCTAAATACAGGTTAGACATTTAAAAAACCTGTTAGAGCTGGAAGAAGACTGAGGTGGGGATTCTTCTCCCATAAAACGCATAGCCAGAGCTACAATCAAATGATTTATATGGGATAGCTGTAATTTAAATGTATACACAGCTGTTTGAACTTGTAAATAAGTAAAAAATGTGAATAAATTAAAGATTTGTAATAGTTTCTTGTTGTAAACGCATACATACATTAGACTATCAGTCCGTAGGATATCAAGTTTAGAAAATAAAAATACAGATTTGAAAGTTAAAATGTTGCAAAACAACCAGTACGGATCGCAATTTCAACAAGTGCAAATCTAGAAGCCCTGATAAATCTGTTTTACCCCTCAGTAAGTGGTAGTGGTAACACACCAGGTGGTTGTTCGCCGACCTGTTCTAAACAAGAAGGAAGCTAAAAATAAAACCATCAATGTTATGATACATCTACGTTGAAAAGTTATTTTCAACTGATTTCAAAGTTTCATGTTTAATCAATAAATCTGTATTCCTTTGGTTCTTGTTGAAAGGTTGCATACCAACAACTTTCACTGCACTACCACCACCAACCAGCAACCCCCAAAGCTTCATCAGGGGATTTAGATTTAAACTAATAAATCTATCATTTGTACTGATTTGTATTCTTGTATTCGTGACTTCAGAACTTCTATTCTAACAAATAAAACATTTTATGTCATGTATTCATGTTGAAAACAAGGAGGAAATAAAAATGTTTGATTCATTTAAGTTTTTTAAGTAGATTTACAACTTCAGACACCTCTACATACTTTATGTTTTTATTGCCATTTATCTTGGCTTTAGTTCAAAGCCTACTCTGATTTCCAAACAATCTAAATATAATTGAGAATATGGCAAGACTAAAAAAAAAAAACATGTTTTCAGACTCTCCCTCCAACCTGACAAAATGTCACAGTCCATGTTGATGGTGAACTGGCCCCAGTGTGGACGTGACACCATGTTCCCTCATTTAATTTCATGGTAAGCCTTAGCCGTATTTAGTTTATATATTTATCAAGACACATTTGGGCAAAAATACGGCATATAAAGGAGTTTAAGGCTACGTTCACGCAGCAGTTTTAAAGGAAAAATTCCTTTTTTTTTTTTCTTTTTTTTTTTGCTTGAATATGATTTTTTTGCACATGGTCATTCATATTAATATTTAATAGGAAAACATCATCAGATTGCAGTCTGAAGGGTTCATGACCCCAAAGCACCCAGCATGAGCAGAAGGAGAATGTAGACATCACACAGCAGTGCACTTTTTATGGAACTAATAATAGATGCTGCCGTATCTGTGTTGTAACCAGCTGTTAAGCAATGGGAGCAAACAATGTCATGACAACATCGAGGCAAAATGAAGAAAGTTAAAATATAAAGAGAGCATGGCTATCAAAAATGGCCTTCAGTGGAAATATGACTGTTTCTGCTACAGGGTTGTTTGTTTGGATTTGTACTGATGAAATGTGACAGTTCTGACTGTGGGAACAATTGATTACATTTCAGATCTAGTGCCATTATGGAAGAGGGATTTTATTAGGTCAAAATATTGGAATTGTGATGTTCAGATGGCGATAAAACACAGATACCGACAAAAAAAAAAAAAAAAAAATACAATTTGAGCAACATTTGCCTGCTGCGTAAACCTAGACTAATGTTAAAATTCACCAAATGTCTCCCTCCAACTGTACTCTAGAGCAGAGGAGATGAGTTTAAAAATTGAAATAATCTTGCCTGACTTTATCAGATGTAAAAGCCACTGCAGTTTGGGGCTATTTTAGTAGTGTGGTTTTGCCCCTTAGTTGCCAAAAAGAAACTCCTAACACTTAAGAATGCATGCACATTTTAGATTTTGGCTGAACACCTATAAACAAATCAAAGGTGCAGAAAAAGACATGTATGAGGTAGTTTCCTGTATAAGAACTGACTGGTCAACACAGAGATCTGACATCAACCCGCTAGTACGCCTCTGAATGAAAACATCGACCACAAGCCAGGCCTTCGCATCCTATATCAGTGCTTGGCTTAAAACTGCAACCAGTCAGAAATGACCATACATGCAGTCCTAAATCTTGTGGAAAGTAAAAGGGGAGACAAACATCATATAAAACAATACAGACGGATTTTAAAAAGTCACACAAGTTTGTATGCGTGTGAATGCAGTTAGCAAAGAGGGGGCTGAGACTTCTGGGAAATCGTCAGTTGATTGTCAGAATCAGATTGACATGAGTTCAGAGGTTTACATTATGCCAGTCCAAAAGGGATGCAATTAAACACATTACTATATCCCGTGTGCATTGAATGTCCAAATAATAAACTTTATGTTAAATAATAAAATGTGCCATTTATTATTTAATACCTTATTATTTTTTAATACCTTGTTATCATTTTGTTGTAGTTATTTTTTTCTTGTATTTGAGTTCTTAGATATTTCTTGTTTGCCCTCTTGTGTCACTCTCCTTTTCCCTAGCTCCCTTCTTGCATCCTTTGTTCACACCTGCTCCCAATTTGCTAATTAGCCTGCTCTTTGTTTCTCTCTCCCATATATTCTCCTGTTCAGTCACTCTTTGCTGGTTTGTCGTAATTTCTTTGCTCCCATGTTTTGAGTATTTCTGGTTCTCAGTTTTTGTGGATTTATGTTTTGGGATTTTTGCTTCTGTTACCCTTTTTGTCATTAATGTTCAAGAAATCAATATGCAGACCCCTAAGCGTCTGCATCGGGGTCCTGTCAAACCAACCACCCCTGACAATGTATATTCTGTTTGATTAAATTTTTTTTAACAAACTGATATCAAAATGTTAGTATATTATTATACAAAATTATTGAATTAAAACTTTTAGTGTTTGCCTGTTTTTCTAACTTTGGGAACTACAGGCTGAAATGTTTGCTTCAGGCAGTATAGTCTGTATAACGTCTATATATTGAGATTCTCTGTGCTGCTTCGGTTTGGTTCCCACAGAGCACACTCCTTTTGCCATGTTTCATTTCATCAGTCTGAATGCCAGGTGTCAGACACCCCTATGACCCACGACGTCTCATGCTAGTAGTTTCCTACGCTCTTATACTTTGCTTTTCTCTTTGTTACCACTGCTGCGACCAGTTTCACCACGGCCTTCCTGTGTGACCCACTAGCGCTGCCCCGTGTCCTCGTTCACACAGTTGTGAGAGCAGTGGGGTTACAGCTGAGCCGAACAAAAACACTCTGAAATGCTCTTATATGAAACATGTGTGCATATGTTGCCTTCATGTGCTGCTTTGAGTCTAACTTTCACAAAGACACGTTATGCAAAGTAAGATCAAACACAGCTCTAAAAACATCAGTGTGAAGTTCGTCACACGACATCGTAGTTCATTCTTGGAGAGATTCCTAAACACATCCGGTTCTATCCATTTGTTGCAGCCTAATTAGCTCTGGACATTTACTGACCTAATTTTTGATGTAATTAAATTAGATTTTTAAAGAAAGAAGGATTTCCTCTGAATGAGTCCTATAAATAACACTTCAGGGCGATAAAGGGTTTATTCTAGCCATGGTAGAAAAATATACGTGTTAAATTAGATTTTCTTTCTCCTTTGTGTCTTTCTTTCTGATCGGGGTTTGTACCTCATGGGTCAGGACGTTGACTCTCTGGTGCAGGTTGCCGTTTTCTGACTGCAGCAGCACCGTGTCTTTACTCTCAAATGAGCAGTAGGAGTTGGTGTCTTCCCCAAACTCGCTGATCATGGGGAACTGTGGAAACACAACAGGCCAGACAGAAGAAAAAAAATCTGATTAAAATGGCATTAGCAGCAAAAATCACAAATTTTCAGCTGTCACTTGGTATAACAATCAGGAATGTTTGAAAGATAAAGTTGTACTGTTTATTCTTCCTGTTTATCTTAATTTAGTTTCATAACCCTTGAGACAGTAAATTAACTTTTATCAGAAGCTGTCAAACTAGATGTAATAATTTTATTACATTATAAAGACCAGCCTTGTATCGACTGTATATATGACATTAAATAAAACTAATCAAACTTACTTTTTTAGCATTGCACTTCCAACTTTAGGTCTTATCAAGCTTCATTTTTCTATTAGGATTTTATGTGATAGACCTACCGGTACACAAAAGTGTAGGATTAAATTATATCTATATATCAAATAAATTAAAAAGTGCAGCAAACTGATGCAGTCAGTCCCATCCATATCAACTCTTTGGTGAGTGACTTTTAGGATTAATCTCTATCAGTTTTTACAGAAGAGGATTAGGGCCCCTGAAAAAATAAAAAAGTTAACTGATTCTTTAATTTTATTTCAGCATAATATAAGAAAAAAGTCAGAATTCTGACTTTTTTTCTCAGAATTCTCGCTTTAATCTCTGAATTCTTACAGCTAACAAACTGACTCTTGTTTTAATCACCTTCTTCTCTTCCATTAATGAAATGGGATCACCAGGGACCCCTCGGGCACGTAAAAAGTTGCCTAATTCTGTCATTTTCTACCAATATGTTACTGGCCCTCCCAAACAACTCACATCTTTGTCAGTGAAGCTGAGTGCTCCCACATCTCTTCTTTCATGGTGCCCTTCTACATTAAGATCCACAATTCTGAGAAAAAGTCAGAATTCTGAGAAAAAAAAAATCAGAATTCTGAGATAAAAGTCAGAATTCTGACTTCTTTCCCATATTAAACTGAAATAATATTTAATTAACTTTTTTTTTTTTTTCCCCAGTGGCCCTAATCCTCTTCCGTAGTTTTCACATCTACTGACTAAATATTTCACCATCTTTAATTTTCTTTGTCAGATTGGATGGAGAGCTTCTGCGAGCTCAAACTTCCAGCTATGCAAAACTGCAAGTAGGTCAGTGCAACATATACCGTACAGCATTTATTAATCGAGACTCCTGCTGCAACAGGAGCTTCAGTTCTGGAGCAAGTCATCCGGAAAAAAAATACCTGTCAACTTGCTCAATGTTTTCAACTTGATTATTTATTCTTGGTTCAGCTGTCGGTGGTCATTATACTATGCCCGATTAGTGTAAATTAATCTAAATCATTATAGAAAAATATGAAATAATAAAGGTGACAGAAAATAGTTTAAAATTATCTTTTCCATTCAGAAGAGCCACAACTGAAACTAACTGAGATGTTAAAAGCTTCTGTAATCCATGGGTGGAATGAATCAGAGTAAATATTTCTAAAGGAAAGAGGAAAATAATTTTGCATTATTCATAATTTGCATTTGCAAAAAGCAACATAGCTGATTCCTCCTGGGCTAAATGTATGTGCACATTTCCCACATGGAGCACAGACATCTACAATCTAATTAAAACGGTCAGTGAACGTAAACTTTAGTCATAATGTAATAAGATTATAACCAGGATGACTGGTGGCACTTAACGCTAGATGGACTTCTTTAGGTAATATACTGACACAGAAAGAAGAAGTGTTAAAGTCTATAACTAATTTGGTTTAAATGGCTCCTAATTTGTTTATCATGTGCATAAACTTTGCAGCAGTTGTACTTTCAGAGTGGAAGTACAACTTTGGATTAACATTTGAAAGCTGAATCAGATTAAATATAATTGTAGGTCTAAAATCTAAAGGTTTTACGACTACACAACCAAACTGGTTGTTAGCAGAGAGCTGTGATCCAGGCATGCTGCTTATATAACTCGGTGTCGTTCAACCTAAATGAACACATTTCCATTTAGAGTGCCTTACCATAAGGGCTTTTCATTTTCTGTGTGAAGTCGTTGCCTCGCTGATGCAATGTCTATTTGTGGAGAAAACAACCCTTTTCCATTTAGAAGAGCATCTCTCTTTGCTCGGTTTAACCGTAAATGGGGTAAACATGTGCAGTCGGCCCCGAGGGCCAGAGTTTTCTGACAGCACTGAGATTCAGGAACTCTGAACTGGAGAGCAACTTCGCCTCAGCCCATGTTCAAAGCAGCAAGAAGTGTTCCCATCCATCATAACAACTGCTGTACTCTGGAGTTTTCTATCTGCTGCAGCTACTCTTCTATCAGGGTTGTTTGAGGCCAAGTATGTCGATGGAAATTATTCTCTTTACTCAAATCTGGATTCATATTTATATGTGGAAGAGAGAACATGTCTGCCACAAAATAGAGGCAGCATTCCTTCATCCATCCATCCATCCATCCATCCATCCCTTTATCCATACATCCACCCATACATCGACGCATGCCTTTGTCCATCCATCCCTCCATCCATGCATCCCTCCATCCATGCATCCATCCATCCATACATCTATCCATCCTTGCATCCCTCCATCCATCCATCCATCCATCCATCCATCCCTTTATCCATACATCCACCCATACATCGATGCATGCCTTTGTCCATCCATCCCTCCATCCATGCATCCATCCATCCATCCATCCATCCATCCATCCATCCATCCATCCATCCATCCATCCATGCATAACAAAATGGTTTACTTTCTTTTAAATGTATAATTTTTTTTATGAATATTACTTTTATTTCAGTATTTCTTATTTTTTTACAGGCTTTATTCACACCAACTGCCTCCACCTGCTGTCTGTTATTTTCCTTCAATTTACAGCCAAGTTCCTTTTGTAAGAGCCTGACTTGCGTTTTCTTAGGAAAAAAAAAAAAAAAACCTTTCCATCAATGACCCCACAGATGATTTTATCTAACAAACCATCTGGAGTATCAGGAAAACAGACAATGACGCCAAACTTTACATTTAAGTGACATTTTAATGACTATACTGAGTCATTTCTGCTTCAGGTATTAAGTTATTTGAACTAATTTCCAATTACAGCAGCGCTCCTTGGTGATTAATATTTGCTTATATTTTGGGACATCTTTTTCTGTTCTGAGTGGAAAAGGAAAGCCTGCAGCAAAGTCTGCAGCCAAGTTTGGAGCACAAAACACAGACGCATCATGACAACGTGCCAAGCACAACACTGATTAACCCAGGCAGTCTGATAGGAAATAGCAGGGGAGGGGGTGGTCTGGCCAATTCAGAGATTGCCGATTGGTTTATTGATGAAGTTTAGCTGAATTCATTGATTAGTAAAACCCATTCGAACTGCAGTGAATAACTTGGAGGACATATTAAGATTCAGATACCTAGTGATTTTTATGCATAAAGATTAAGCTGGCAACTAATCTTTCACTTCCTCATCAAACTGACTGAAGCACTACCCTGATCAGGAAGGCGTTGGATCAAGTATGAGAAAAATTCAACTTTAAAACCAAAACTGCCCTTCACAACATTTTTTCTCTCATCATCCTTGACAACAGATCAAGAAGCCTGTTTCAACTGAGGAACATTTCTAAGCATTCAAATCTTGTTCTGAGAATTGACTTGAACTGATCATTCATGCTTTTATCTCATCATGCCTGGATCACTGGAACAGCATGGTTGCATAATAAAATATTAACATGCAATCCACAACACAGCAGCAAGGCTTTTATTGAACACAACAAAGAGACGACACATCACTTCCTTTCTGGAGTTTTTTGTTTGCACAGGCTTCCCATGCAAAGCAAATTAGTCACCCCTACTAGTATTTTTGATTGGGTTTTTTGGGGGGTTTTCTTTCAGTGAGAGAGAAGTCTTTCATATGAGGTTGGAAGGCCTTGTTTCAATCATCCTAATCTTTAGCTCCCCTCCACAGATTCCTTACATCTAAACCTTCTAAGTAAATTTGGATTTATGAATCTCATTTAAGATATCAGTCCTCACTTTTATAACACCTTTGTGGCATCGCCTCCTCTATCTGCAACCTCTCAATGTTTCATATTTCTTGTTGTGATCTGAAAAATCTGATCAGAAATCCTTAGGTGCACCAAAGATTCATTTTTAAAAACATCTTTCGAAACCGATGTGGAACATGTTTCTTCCATCTTTGCAATGCCTTGAATATTTCACCAAGGGAAACTTAAGTTTTGTCAGAATTTTAAATGAATACACCTGCATTCTATGACGTTTCATTTCATCATTAAAACCTTTTGCTTTTAGCCGCCCCTTCGTCATTTTGTATGCAAGCTTCTCTGAAGCCTTTTGTGCTTTTCCGCTCATGAAAAGTGTAATGTACGCATATTTATGTAGTAAATGCAGCTTCCACCATGTTATTGGTTGATCCCGTGTTTGCACAAACAAGCAGTTGATATTTATTCATCCACTTATCAATTTGAATATGCAGGATTCATGGTTATAAGGAGAGCTGCTCGGCTCAGACTACAGTCTGACTATCATGTTTGCTAATGAGACTTGTTGTTTGATCAGACAGCAGGTAGGGCAGGAATCCTTCAAGCTATAGCTGAATTGGCATGAAGATCAAATCGGTTACGTTTTTGGGCCAATTAACATGAAGGAATGACGTGGGAGGACAGAAAATGAGGAGAAATTAGAAAATAGAGCTTATGTTGGAATACGCAAAACAAAAAGTATAAGAGAATAAAAAAAAGATGATGTTAAGTGTGGGAGGGAGGTGAATTGTTCAAATTAGAACCAGAGGGGGATTACATGAAAATAGAAGCACAGCCATGGATATTCCACTAATCATTAGGTTTTGGTGGTTTGCTTATTTCAGGAATTATACAAGAACACAGAAAATGTTCTCAGATTCTTCTACCTTTTTTTCCCAAATGTGGTCGTATACAAAGCAGGTATTCAGAATCTAAAGCCTAATTCGTGTTTCTTAGAACCCAAAATAAGAAAACAATGTGATTGAGTAAAAAAAAATAAGATTCAAACTGGTGCTTTAAGGGTGAATTCCAAGTGTGAGCAAATAAATTTCAAGGAGGAGAGAGTCAGAGCTCCTGGATGCTTTTAGCGAGCAGCTGTTAACCTGCTGTTGACTCACTCACAGGTGGCTATTTGCTTGGGGACCAATCCCAGAGAGGCAGGTGTTGGTTTTGGTGGAGCAGGTGCAGATGTTGTCCATTTTGTGTAGAAGTTTTTGCACCTGCAAACTCGCTGATGTTACTGGTTTTTGAATTTAGGTTGCCGTCTGGCACAGTTTTACCCTACCTGCTATGTTCAGGATTCTTTCTAAGATTTCAGCTGCACCGAAACAAATAGACTGTTAGATTTCTAATGCACAGGAATGTAATCTTTGTTTCCTTTTTTATATCAGTGAAAGCTATACAAAACAACATTATCTTATCTTTATTACGCTATTATAAGAATACAAATAAAGATTAATCACAGAAAGTTTTATCCTAATCTGAGTCCTCTGTAAATTTTATACTTACTGTCCATACCTTGCTTAAAAATCTATGGGATTGACAAAATATGGAATCAAGACCAACAGATTTGGATTAGCAATTATTTTCAAGCTTCTTTTGTAATAGTAAATTTTCTCAAAAGATAATAAAACAATGTAAAAAGATTACATGGTATTAAAGATGGCATTACAGACCTATCTAGCAATGCCCTTTTTAATAATAATAAATAAAATCTTTCTAAGCATTTAAGGAAGTAGTATTTATGGTAAATGGTAATAGATTCCAGTGACTGGGTATCATTTCTAGTCAGAAGTGATCAGAGTATTTTTTGTTGGTATCTCTCAAAGTTTTTCAAGAAAAGAAATGAGAACAAATTAAACAGGTGCCAGTTATCGGTACTGAGGTTTACCAAGGTTATAAGATATTATGATTTTAAAAACCACAAGAGTTTTTTTTTTATTTCTTTAGTTTTTTGGTCGTGTCACTCCCAAGGTTTAAAGCCACAGCAGGGTTTTTTTTTTCTAGTTGTAATGATAAAGAGGACTCCACTTCCCCATCACCTCAGTTTCAGTACATTGGCTGAAAGAATACTATAAACCAGGGTTAATAAACAATATTAACTCTAAAGAATATAATATTTGGGATGTATCGATGGATGGATGGATGGATGGATGGATGGATGGATGGATGGATGGATGGCTGGATGGATTGATGGATGGATGGATGGATGGATGGATGGATGGATGGATGGATGGATGGATGGATGGATGGATGGATGGATGGATGGATGGATGGATGGATGGATGGATGAATAGCTAATAATACCTTCATAAACTCTAAAGCAGATTTTTCTATGAAAAATTCACTAGCAGAGCTCAGATTGAATTTGTGAAAAAAATAGAAATAATGTTTTTAAAGAAAGATTACACATAATTATCCATCACTCCTCCTTTTGCCTTTATGCTAATATTGCAGTTTAGCTATTTTATTTATTCTGCATCACATTACCTTAAGAGATAAAAAGCTTTTCTCACTTTTTTCTTCATTTCATTTTTCTGTTTTCTTAAATGTCACTGACTAATAGGAAAAACAGAGCAGGTGACCTAGCTATTAACACTATGAGGTATGATGAAATATATAAAAAAATATATTTTTTAACACTTACATCTTATTATTCTCATTTTGATTATAAGGTTAATTACTTGTATATATGTTTTTTCATTAAAATAGATGACCTTGAAAGGAATTTTTCTTTTTTGAAACTTTTCCCACCTTTATAAAGATAGAAGGAATGGAGCTGCTCTCTGCACTTTCCAATAAATCAAAAACAGAAAGCAGGAGTGCCTCTATCTGACATCAACAAGGACACAAAATCTGTATTGATTTTTTTTCTATAATCTGATGAATGTTTGTCTCAAAAATGCCTTCACCTTGATCTCATAGATCTTCAGCTTCCTCTTGATGCTGGTGTTTTCTCGCTCCAGGGTGGCCAGTCTGGTTTTGATTTCCTGATAGGCGGAGATGAGTGTGAAGTGGGAAGCAGAGTACACATCGTCAGTCGGAAGAGGCGAGGTCCTCCACGCCATGGTGCCGCAGCCATCCTCCTTTAGGCCTCCTGCGTCGCCGCCTCCTCCTCCCAGCAGCCCCAGCTCCCCTCCTCCGAAAAGAGACTGCATAGCTCTGAGCCTCAACCTGAAAGCAAACCATTTTGGGATATAAATTATTTAAACATCAGACCTTTTTTTATACTTCACAAAACCTCCAAAAACCAGACTTAAATAGTGCTGCCAGGCTACATATCCTGAAAGCACCAATCTGCTCCGCAGAAAAAATAAAAAGTGAACTAAATCATTTGATGCTCACACAGTAAAATGTTCCAACTGAAAAAAAAAAAAAAGAAAATTTAATGAAATTCACCCACCAAATTATTGCTAACTGGTCTAGTATAAATAAAACAAAACAAAAGGGAGCAAATGGCTATTAGAGGATAAAAATATTATTTTCATGCATATGGGTGGCAAGTTTTGATTAGAACTCCTGGAAAGAGTGAAAAACCCTGATGAAGATCTTTTCTACGCTTGCAGCCAGTTGTAGCTGGTTTGGACTCGCTGCAGCTCCTGAGTGGCTGTTTGTAACAAGCCCACAATAGATCAGGACTGCAGACGAACTAAAGTCAGGGTGAACCCGGCGTAATGAGTGTTTATAGGTCAGTTTCTATATGTGAATCGTTGTTCTTCCAGCTTTTTTTATTGTCATTACACATTACATATCCTTACATTGACAAGTACAGAGCAATGAAATTCATTCTCTGAATTTAAACCATCCCCTTGGGGAGCAGTGGGCTGCTATTGTGCGGCACCCGGGGAGCAGCGTGGGGTTAAGGGTCTTTGCTCAGGGACCCAGAGTGTCAGTCTAATATCACACACTGTATCTGCCCTATACGTGTTTTTAAATACATGGGGCCGGATCTATCAAAGGTTTGCGTGTATAAAAACGTGAGCTATTTCACTGCGCACGCTAAAAAATGTACAAACTGATCTATCAACAGCGTGCTAAAAGGATTTGATCTTTTAAACGTGCTAAATAGCGCCTCTTATCCATTTAGTACTTTTTCTGCAATGAATATGCAATATGGGGCGTTTACACGCAAAAGCGCGTCTTGTGGGAGGAGAGCATGTAAATATATTAATTTAGCACTCGCAAAGAGATTTATCAAACCTGAAAGCAATTTTGCTAACGCTATCTGACTCTATATTTAGCGTGTTTCAAAATAAGGTGCAAATGGTCTGTATGCGTAATTGCGCACACATGGCAGCGGTTATTGTCGCAAGAAGGAGACATCGAAATGAAGCAAGGAGACGCAGAGAACGCATTGTTTCACACCGTGTAAATATTTTTGGAATGAACGAGGAAACGATCATCAAAACATATCGTTTATCCAGCATTGCCATTTTGGAGCTGTTGGGGGAACTCCGAATGGATTTGGAGCCAGCCACAAGGAGGACCCACGCAATACCAGATATCACAAAATTCCTTGCAACATTGCACTTTTTTGCATTCGGGTCATTCCAGCGTACGGTTACAGCGAGAGCTGGGATCTCCCAATCTCGTTTTTCAGAAGTGCTGTCCGCTGTCCGTCCGTTTTTTTTTTTTTTTTTTTTTTTTTGGGGGTCACTGTAAGATTAAAATTTCTTAATGCACTAGTAGTTTGTACAGACTACAAACTACTTTGCCGCAAACCACAAAACGCGCAAAACCATCATTTAAATAGGGCGTCTCCAACAGTTTTGCACCTTCCACCAGTTACGCAATCACTCTTGTTAAATCACCCGCAAACCATGGTTCAGCCCCTCGCGCAAAATTCCAGTTTGCGAGCGCAAATTACTGCACGCAAAATTGGATCTTGATAAATCCGGCCCATGGTGCTAAGCTAACTTTTTATCTTTTTTTGTTTTATTTGAGCGGAGTATGACATTCTAATAACTCATAATGTTTATTTTCTGGCATGTGGGTATTTCCTTTGCTGTGCATTCTTTTGTAGTTTATGATTTTTTTTATTTATTTTTTTTTTTTTATAGTCCCTTTAGTCTTGTGTACCTGTATGCAGTTAGGCATTTGCCTATTTGGCATGCTGTTGAAACTGCTGAAATTCCCCACTGCGTGGCAAATAAATATATTTCTATTCTGTTCTATCCAACAGATTGTCAGAAAAGTCTGAAAGTGAGGATGTTTTTTGCTTTGTGTGTTTACAGAGATCTGTGCATCACTATAATCCATTTCACACGGCTCACTGTTTGAACCTCTATGGTTACTCAGAACAAATTATAAACACAAATGTAACAAACTATGCTTTTTACTGATCACACTGAGTCAGCTGCACAACCTCTAAAGCCTGATATTGCTTTTTTGAGATACCCTTACTTAACCCTTACTGAACACATGCTGATCCTGTCATGCTACAGGCATGTTGCAGTATTCAGAATTGGATGATACCCTGTGCTGGATTAGAAACCCTTTCCAGGGTTTACCCCACCTTTCACTCATTGACTACTGGACTGCTAGCGTCACCCCCACCGTGCCAAATGCTCCTCCCACTTCATCCACCCTGATAGATGAAGTGGGAGGAGATGGGTGGAAGGCTTGTTATCTGCATCTGTGCACACAGCTCCCCTTACAGACAAACATGAATCTCTGTTTTTACTATTAAGCTAAATAACCCACTTTGAGGAAACAGCAGGTTTTTCTGACTACTTATATTTATAAGCACATAGCAGCCAGAATAACTTACCAATATGTTACCTGAAGCAATGCCAGCGCAATGTGGGTGTGATGACATTTTTGGCTTTTAAACTTCTTTTTTATTAAATGCCAAATACTGAGGTGAATGAAACCGTTTCCAATTTAAAGGTCTAACCTGTTTGCATTACCTACAATAGTTTCAGTTTTGGTTGAATAACCCTTACAAAAACAGAGTATTTTTCAAGTTCATGTGCTTTTTACGTATACTCAAGGTTACATTGATGCAGGTACACTACAAGCTGTCTTGAATGTTACAATGTGTGTAAGGTATATATTTTTTTAGTAAGCTTCAAGTTTACTTTAATTGAAAACTTGGGATTTATACTACTGTATACTTGAATACACAATGTAATATACAACAATATATTTAAAAATTGAACTTGCAGTTGACCTAGTTTTGGTAAGGATACTTAGATATACTTTTATTATACTTTTAATGTAAGTCATCTATAGTTAACATAAACTGTAATGGATATCATAGATAAGTACGCTACAAAGAAACTGAAAGTAGACATGCTTATTTTTAGTTTAAAATTAGTATATTTACTGTATCTTGCATGCACTACTTTTTGGTAAGGTTTTGTATGTAACCATTACTTAAACTTAACATGGTTCTTTTTTTTTTTTTATGTAAATCCCTTTATTGTCCCACAATGGGGAAATTCACTCTCTGCATTTGATCCATTCCCTTGGGAAGCAGTGGGCTGCCATTGTGTGGTGCAGGTGTGGGGTTAAGGGTTTGCTCAGGAACCCAGAGTGGAGGCTATGGGGATCGAACCAGATACTTCGAACCTTCTCAGAGCACAAGCGCACTGCTCTAACCACTAGGCAAACACTCCTCCTTTTAATCAGACTAATCAAAATATGTGTTCACTTCATTTTCTTGTTCCATTTCATATTTAAAAAAACACAAACATGGGACAGCCTAAATTCCCCATGCAATCATGGCATGATGAATGGGCAGGCTGCTTAGCCAATCACGCTACATTGCAGCTAACAATCCTGATGCCCTAATGCCTCTGGGCACTGCTCTCAAAAGAAATAAATAACACCTGTGGTTTCACCTCCCTGTTTTAATACGGCTATGGATGAGAAATGTGCACCAGATTCATGCAGGAAGTGGCGAGGGGCACTGAGATCTGACGGTTTATGGACACAGAGGTAGTTACACAAGCTGATTTCTGATGAATATTGGAAAAGATGTCATCCTGACTCCCAGCTCTGCCTTGTGAGTCAGCGGTTGCCTACTGAGCTATTTTCATCTACTCCCTTCCTCCACTGTGCTTTTTTTTTTCTTAGATCTCTTAGAGTGAGGGGAATAAAGCCTGGGCCAATCCACATCTTTCTTTAGCGCCACTTTAGGAGGATGATCCAACAGCACTCCCACCCGCTCAGGCTCACACACAAGCTCACAGCTATGCACACAAAACAAAAAAGAAGAGTCGACTGAAATACCATATATGGACAAGCAAAAAAGGCCTGTTTGATCGGACACACTGCAGAGGCATGCTTAATCATCTGTCAGCAGGGGGTAAAACTAAATACAGCTACATAAAAAAAATCTAAAAATGTAAAATATTCTTTGTCACTTATTTTAAAACATTAAAGTTTTGCTTTCTTTAAATTCGTCACATATAGAGTCAACAAGTCTAAGCCTTTTTATGTAATTTTTATGATTTTGGCTTACGCAATGGGGATGACTGCTAACTTGATAGTTGTCCAGCAGACAGTCAGCGACACCATTTACTAGAAGGATAAGCCACAAAAGGACACTACTAAAGACTGCTGCATCCAAGTGTTTTCAAGAATGACTGAGAGAAGTAAAACGTGGTAGAAGGAGAAACATACACAACAGGGATAACTGGTCTGGGGAGGATTGTGAAGAAAAAGAATCAAGAGTTTGGAGGAGAATCCTGAGGCATGGATAGCAGCTGCCGTCAGAGGATCAAGAGCCATTACACACAGATGCATAAAGGGTATGTAAAAAAAAAAAAATCATCCTCCAAGAAAATTGAAGAGCTAAAAATGCACCTGACGGACATAGTATTGTAGAGGTTTCCCAATTTTCTTGTGGTCAAAATCAAAACTACATATCTGCCTGCATCAAACATATTTAAACACCAGTAAAACCTTTTTTTAAAGTTTTGAATTATTGTATGGAAGATACTGCACTTTGTTTCCCACTTCCTGGATGAGCTGCCACACTCAGCAACATATATGTGTCCAGCTCACTCAGTAAGATGGAGCTCTTACATAGTGCAATGAAGTACATGCAAAGTGCAGAAAGGGAATATGCATCAGGTTACTACGACTGAACGCAGACTAGCAGTAATGGAGCAACATTTGGTGCCCTTCACTGTGGAATTGTGCAACATGGATGCCTCTGCTCCTGAATCCCTCAAAGCAACAGTATAGACTCCTCTATATACACTTCCCAGCTGATGACTGGTCTTGTATAAAGATAGGATCTGTTCTGGTTTTATAGTTACTGAATATAAAAACAAAAATCTGCAGCTGCACCTCTTAATTCACTTAAATGCAACTTGGTGATACAAACAAGATCAACACTTAAGAACTGAGAGTCATCCTGATGCATTAAAGCATATTGAACACTGCGTACGCCCCCCTTGTGGTGTAAAGTTAAAAAAGCAGGTATGCAGAAGCTTAAGATGTCTGATTAGAAGGTTATTGAGAAATGAGACTCAGTAGAGCTGGTGAGATATTTTTATCAAGTCAATATAGGAACTGTAGAGAATTAAATTTTTTTAGTCTTGCCTCTGCAGCTCCCAGAACAGCCTTATTGTTTTGGTGGCACATCCTCTGCCAGTGCACATAACAAGCCACCTCCATGGAAACACTGGAATGAGAGTTTTTTATAAGTTATTTTAATTGTTATTTTTTCTGTTTTGTTGTTTGTGAGTTTGTGAATTGTGAGTCTGCGAAATAAAATCAATAATTAAAATACCCTATTGTCCTCTGTGGGGAAATTCAGGTGTACAGTACCATCAGCAAAATGGCGGTCAAATGAAAGTACGCAGAAACACAAACGGTTAAAATCATAAAAAACATGAAGTAGGTAAGTAAGTGAAGCCACATTTATAAAATAAAATAATACCATGCAATATAGCAAATTCAGATTAAAAGAAATAAGCAACTGATAGAGCAACATGTACAAATGGATATGCACATATGTGCATCAAAACCACCATAAAACCACATCGTATCAATGCCACAAATTGAGATTTTAAAGAATACTGCTCATCTTTTATGGACCTTATTAATATTAGATAAACCAAAGCAAATTCTATCTGTCCTGTAATTTTATTTTCCTTTAATGCAAAAATAATTAGAGTGTAATCAGGAAATTTGATCACGAAACAGTTTTATAATCCAGACTGCTGGTGTTGCAATATGTTTCTCAGTCTGTGTGGATTTCAGGACTTGGATGAGGTCCAAATAGCCGACTTCATCCAATTAAAGTCTGCATAATAGATACACTGCAACATTAATACATAAAAAAAAGACTCATTAGGAAGAATGAACACAAATAAGAAGAACATCTCAATCCATTACCTTTTTTATATTATTTTTGATTATTATATTATTATAATTATAATATTATAATAATTATTATAAGCAAACCAAACTGAATTTCTACGTCTAACTAATATGATTTTTATTTCTTCTTCTTATAAACTTTATATTTAGATGACAGACTCATTACTATATACCTAAAGTATGAGTGTGTGTCTCTGGTTGAAAAAGAGAAACAATCCAGACCTGAGCGGGTGAGGGCAGCAGCAGCACTCATGGTATTAAAGGTGACTATTGGACTAAAGTGCCTCCAATTGTGGCCTTGGTTTTCAAATAGTCGTGGAGAAGCTTTCATTTTAGTGACAAATTGTCAAGGGCATCAACTGTGCCTCTGAACATACATCAGAACAAAAAAACATTTCCTATAAAACGAGTAAAAAATGACAGTAGTTCAGATTGCATGATAGGCAAACAGAAAGCATAATTTAAAATGGACAGAAAACAATAAATTTCTCACTGAATGTTTTAAAGCCCTAAAATTTGGTGGAGATATGTTTAAAACTTATAATTGGCAGAAGCACATTTAGTTGCAAACACAGAGGTCTTTTAGTTTGCACATTAAGATTGGCATTTTCCTCTTTTTTTGTAAAATAACTCACCATTAGTCATCCATCATTCTACTGAGGCTCTGGATTTATGTTTAGGGGATGTGTCCAGCCTGAAGGTGACACCCTACCTCCATTTTAAATCTCCTGCAGCCTTAAAACAGTTTCCCTCCACAGTTGACATCTATTTAGCTCTCTCCATCTTCTCTCAAACTCTAACCAGCTTTCCTATCTCTGCTCAAGCCTGGAGGGTGTGGTTTGTAAGTCCTTTATTTTTTTACATGCAGGTTAAAACATTTAATTTAATTCTCATTGGACCAATTTCTTCTACTTGTAATAAATAATGCACTGCATAACCAAACCCAACTTTAAACCTCTATTTCCTATGCCTGTTTTCTGCTTTTCCCTGTCTGAATTGTGCTGCTTGTTCTCTAACACTCTCTGAAGTCTTTAGAGAACAACTAAATTTATGCCAGAATGATCTCGAAAGGTAGTAAATTTTCCTTTCAGAGTAAAGGGTTCTGATTAAAAAAAAATGTACACCACACTGTTGAGATTTCAATTTGTGAAAACAAAATAAGAACCTATATCTTTCTTCTTCACTTCATGATCAAGCATTACCTTGTGCTGGTCTATCATATGAATATTTGTGGTTGAAACATGAAAAAAATGATAAAGTTACACAAATGTGCAAAAATTGACAAACTGGCTAAATCTAAGCTTAAATTCCAATAAAATAAAGAGAAAAAGCTGGATAAATTGTAGACATTATAATCAGAATAAACCTGAACTCATCCTGAGGTAAGATGAGGTTGTGTAAGCTGTTGACTGTGGCTAAATTTGCTTAACAAAGGACAAGGACAAAAGAATAATCATGCTTGTGTTTTCCCTAAATCATCCCACACGTTGCAGCTCATACACATCCAAACATCCTCATTTCCTGCAGCTCTGCATGTGCTGTTACCCCCTTCCTTTAGATTTAGTAAAAACTGCCCCCTTCATTTGAAGTAGAGGGTAGAGTAAAGGTAAAAGGCTATGCTTCGTTAGAATGATAAGCAAGTTGTTGCAGAGTAATTGTTAATAAAAGAGAGGGTGAAAATGGCTTCCTTTGTGATTAGGTTTACCTTGAGCCCACACATAATACACATTTCTTTTCCCTGAGGCTGCATCTCTGCATGTTCCCTCCTATAGTTCTTCCTTTCTGCCCTTCTCCTTGGAGACGACCACCCCGTGATATAGCCCACAGTACTGAAAGGACCTCTGACTGCATCTTTGTTTTGTGGAAATGTTAAGAGCCATGAAATGCGTAGGTAACTGTGAGCAGTTAATGCACTCATCATACAAAGGTCTGCGGTTTCAATAACATCCCCCATGGTCACTTTATGTGAGATTTAAGAATAGCTAGTCTAAGGTTGTCCAGCATGACTTGGGTTGTAAGTGTAATAATCTGAGGAAACTAAGGTCTGATAAACAGTTCTTGTGATGAATATTACAGTATTTTGTTTATTACAGTTAAAAAACTATTTTTTTAAATGGATTATATGTTATAGATGAAAACGAAGCTTTACTGTACAGTGGAATGAAAAGGGTACGTTTATTTCCAATGTTTTTGTGCCTCAGTTAAGTTTGCAGTGTATTTTAATTAAGCCTCTATAATCTGATAACCCTAAATAAACTCTCAAACTGTCCAGCTTTATTTTTTTTAGGAAACAGAGTCCATTTAAACTCTACCGAGGTAACAACAGCTCCACTCATGCAGTGTTGTATCTCCAGTACAGATAATGTGGACTTTAGCCCAGAGACCGCTGACTAGACTGAAAGAAAACTGAATAATATCATTGGTAGTTGAGACAGTCGGTATCCTGGTTAATGTAAAAATCTGCTCAAGGTTAATTTTTATCATGGAAAATACAAAATTGTTGTGATAAAACATGAAATAAACATAAAAATGGCTTCTATTTTAAGCTAAGCAGAGTTTATTTCATCTATTTTAAGCTAAGCAGGTTTATTCCATCCGCCGACATGATGTGGATTCCATCTCCATTTCATCCACATCATGGTGGCGCCTCAGGGCAGCGTCCAAGAACAGCTCTAGAAAATTCCACGAATTATGCCCTTTTTAATAAACATCACCTCACTGCTCAAAAGGGCACAAAAGCATGTGTACTTCCTGCGGAGGATGAGGAGCGCCCAACTGCCCCCAACTATCCTCACCACCTTTTACATAAGCACCATAGAGTGCGTTCTGACCAGCCGTCTCACTGTGCTTTGTGGAGGCTGCAGCGCCTCAGACTAGAAGAAAGTGAGAAGAGTGGTCAGAACAGCAGAGAGAACCATCCGGGCTCCTCTTCCCTCCATAAAAGATATTTCATCGAAGCACTGCGTGTTCCGAGCCCTTAACATTATAAAAGAAAAAGCGCTGAATGCTGGAAACTAAATCAGCAGTTTATTGGGATTTTTGAGGTATTTTGACTTTTATGTTATAATCTAATATTATTGCACTTTGTTTAATGCATCTTAGGGCTTTAAAATCTTTATATATTTATTAAAATAGAGTCTGTTTTGTTAAATAAATGTATTAATACCGACTGTCCATATTGTTATCACAAGAGTTAGTGATAAACTTAACTTAGATAAATAATCTAATATTATTGCACTGTGTAAAATGCATCTTAGGGCTTTAAAATCTTTATATATTTATGAAAATACTGTAGAATCTGTTTTGTTAAATAAATGTATTAATATCCACTGTCCATATAGTTATCACAAGTTATGATTAACTTAACTGAGATAAACCTATTTGCTGTCTACCTTTAACACCTTACCTAACTTATACAAGGTGTTAAAGTTAAATTAACTAAGGTACAATTAGTGTGTTATTTAAAAATATTTTTTTAGTTTTTTATTAAATTTTAAATAACACATTATCCTGGAAGAAACATGTGGACAATATTGGGGTCTGTCTGCTATCAGAAGACATACTGGAAAGGTAAATCATGAAAACTAATCACTCAAGCTTTGGTGTTATCACATGTGGACAACTGCCCTGCTGCGTGGTCAAACTCTTCAGTCATGGTGCTGAAAGGGCTACAGAAACAAAAATGATTAGTATTGCTTTAAACAGCTATGTCCTGATTAATACAGAGCAAAACAATGTCTGTATGAAAACTAATGTTGTACATCACTTAGAGCAACAAATTCTTAGTGAAGTATGAAAGACAAACAAGCTTTTATTCTATTTGCCTAAAGTTCATGGGAAGATGGATGGAGCTAAATCTGTTACAAGCTAAAAAAAAAAAAAATTAATTAAAACTTGAAACCAGTGCAGAGGTTCAGTTTCCAGCAGCACAATTTAAAGAATCAATGGAAAGGTCCCCATTGGTGCAGAACAACACATATTTATGTCTGTTGCCTAAACTACGGAGGATGTGATCCGTTTTACTTAACTCATATTCACATACTTGTCAATTCTCCTGATTTATGCATAAGACTCTTGACTTTCGATTTTTCTTCGATATCTCCCACCAGGCACCCGATCAGTAATTTCTCCCTTTTAATTTGAAGGAAAAAAGTTATATATGTCACAGTATCGGGTACAAGATACTAAGACATATCCCCCCATAAGCTCACTTTTTCCTTCACTCATGGGCGTATCTCAGCTGTTTGTGAAGGTACAATTTTGAATAAGATTTGTTTTTTATAGACTTTGAAGTTTAAATTCAGTGAATTCATCCACTTTTCTAATGGCAACAGCCAATTAATCCTTTAGATGGTGGCGGTCAGTGGTTCATACTTTTCAATTCGATCTGCAACACTGCAGACTAAATGCATTTTAGTGTAACTAACTTATTATTTAGTCTTCTGGTACTCATTTCAATGATTAATACTGCTTTTTCCCCATTGTCCTTAAAATTCAACAACTGAATGTTTTAACAAAAAAGTTCCTTTACCATGTTATAATACAAAGGAGGAAATGACAAATAATTACCTTGTGGGCCAATACGCTGATGAAAAACAATCTCCCTACTTTTCACAACCCACTGCCTGCAATTGTATTTTCATAGTGTTTTAATATTTTTTTGGATACACACATCAATTGGCTCCTCTAATGTGTATTTTTTTTTAAACATTTTGTCCCTGTATAATAATGTTTTTCTCTTGTTTCCTATTATATTGACAGTCATCGGATGGAAGGACTAAGACTCGGTCCAAATGTCCGCCCTAATCACTATATAGTGGTTACGCCATTTTAAATGAGTATCCGAACGTCTAGTGGATGAAAAAGTAGTTGACTCGAAATTTCCCACAATGCACCTTGAAAAGTAGTGATCATCCATGGTCACTAGTAGCCTGGGTGCCATTCCGAACTTAGTCCCGCCCACAAGGTTTGATTTCGGGGAAGTTCGGTCTGGCTCTGCTCCATAGTAGCGCGAGTATGATCGCCCACTCTCTGGCAATCCAATCAAATAGTCAGGGCGGGCTTTATACGATGATGGACAGATGATCAACAGTAACGTAATCAACCATGTGACCAAAGCGCGCTTGGGCGACAACAACAATGGCTGCCGCCGGAGAGTTGAGGTGAGTAGATTCTGCTATTAGGTCTGTTTTAGAAGATATCGACAGCAAATTAATTTTTAAAGAGGAACAGAGAAACGCGATCAAGGCTCCTCTTCATATTCTAGGCGTGCAACTGCACGCTTTGATTTTTGTTGACAACAACTATGCCTCGCTTAACATACGTCATGCACTCCGTTGCTCTTATTGGTTGTAGGTCTATCCAATTGAGTGCAGAGGCATTTTTTTTCCGGGTTCGTTCAAAACACGCCCCATAATCACAGCTCTATGGAGCAGTATCAGACTCATATTCTGACTAGAATTGAGTAGGACTACGTCAGGCTAGGTCACTAGAGTAGCAGATATATCCCGGATTGCTCTGCGGGGAGAGCTCTCCTTGCAAAGCATCATGGGATTTGCTACCATAGGCCGTCACTACCTGACAGTGGTAACTAATAACAAAGATGAACCTGACACCGCCGGGTGGACATGTGACCAATGGGGGGGGGGGGGGGGGGGGGAGTGATAATCTGTCCGAATGGTAAGTTAAGTGAGTTCACTATAACGTCCACTATATAGTCCCCGCTCTATATAGTAATAGAGGGATCTAAGGTTTAGGGCGGGCGTTCGACCAACATTGTAGCTGTAATGAAGTCAGGAGAGGATGCAGATCCAGAATATTTGAAAAGAGCATCACTATCCTTTAAAGCCAACAATAAAAGTATTTTGCTTTCCTCTTGTATTGATGTCGTTGTTAACGTGCACATCTTCATGTCCACAAACAGAATCCTGAGGAGTTGCATCACACCTGCTGGCTGGTTAACAGGCGTCCAAGTGTTTGCTGAGCTATCCAGCTTTGGCTTCGTTTGCTGTTAAAAGCCGCAGGTAACAGGAGCTCCGGTCTAAAAACTGGGGAGTTATGGGAGCATTTGGCAAAACAGAAAGGGAACAGCACCTCTCTGGCCTGGTCTCACCATTCACAGACATACTGTCTGAGTCAGAGGTGCCAAATGTCCGGCCTGCTGTGGCGATCACAGGATGACACTGAGAGGAGCTGGACAATGCCAGACAGAGAGGACGCATGGCAACAGAGGAGAATAAGGATATACATGGGAGAACACCAACTGCTTAGGAAGAGGAAAATTTAGTTGAATGTAGTAAAGAAGTAGCTGCACTTCCTTTACAGAAAGATCCAAAATTAAAACTATTCTCTGTTGACGCTTCGTAACCCTTTCTTCCTCGATGTTACCCAGATGCATTATTAAAAAATATTTAAAGGGGCTTAGGTGCCCCATATCTTAAACCATAAAAGTATTTATGTAAAGTTGTGCTTGAAAGTTTGCTTACCCAATTGACAAAAGTAATACTAAATAAAAATATTACAAAAATGGAAATAATGACTTTTATTTTGAATATATATACATGTACATATGTATATATTGATAAGTAAAACAGGTAAACGAGCCTGAGGGACCTCCTGATCACTAATATCAGGTGTTTTTTTAACGTTTAGGAAATGTTAAGTAAGTCTTTGGCACCGATACCATGTGTTTGAAATTGATGTGTGTTTGTATATATGCAGAACTGCATACTACTTGGATGTAAAATTACATGCATTCATGGCTTTGTTGCTGCCAGGGGCAGAGCTAGATGGGGGGCCAGGGGTGGCCATGACCACCCATAGCCAATCATTGGCCGCCCCTACCATTTTTTTCTCTCAAGTAGAATATTCAAAACATTTTAATCTTACATATGTTAACAATAACTTGACAACAAAAACACTGTGGTTAATTATGCACATCAATATACCAACATTAGAGATGATTGGTACAGAATTCATGCTCTTTCAGAACTAGATTTTTTGTTATATGCCGTAAAGAGAAAAGGATGTGTCCCTGCGAGTCATCTAAGAGTTTTCCGTGAAATCATTGAAACTGAAAATAGCTATTTTAATTAAAACCTATCATATTATCAATTTATGTAGATATTAGTACTTTTAAATATCAATTTAATGAAGAATGATATTGATAATGACGATGGAAAACATGTTTGCTCCAGAACTCAAACCTCAAAGAATTGTATCCAATATAGCTTTCATATAGACGGATGTTTAAATATATGCATCTATTTGTTAGCAAAGGCTATAGGAAACTCTAGTTTGTCTTTGTTTAGAAATGTGGACGTTGTGCTTGTTCCAGTTGGAACAGTGTAGATTGACCCTGAGGTTCTGGCAGAGATGGGAAGTAACGAAGTACAAATACTTCGTTACTGTACTCAAGTAGATTTTTCTGATATTTTTACTTTACTTTACTACTTATTTTTATGGTGACTTTTTACTTCTACTCCTTACATTTTTACACAAATATCTGTACTTTCTACTCCTTACATTTTTAAAAATTGGCTCGTTACTTTAGTTTTGAATCATTTCAATGGAGTTACCGTTATTATTTTTCACGTCATCAATACCAAATTCAATCTAATTGGATGGGAATCTACGTTGCATTTGACGCACCACTACAAGATGAATCGACAGATTCGGCGGTATTCATTCGCGGCAAATCATTGCAGCTTGGTGGCGTTAGCATAGTAGTATGGACGACCAGATGATTGAAAACGAACACAACGGAGATCTAGTCCTATTGGCAGACATCCATTTAAAATGTAGGCAACGGCATGAAAAAAGTGGTTTCTACTTTTACTTTTATACTTTAAGTAAATTTACAAGCCTGTACTTTGTTACTTTTACTTGAGTCAAGAAGTTTAATCAGTACTTCCACTTTTACCAGAGTATTTTTTAACACAAGTATCTGTACTTTTACTCAAGTACGGAAAGTGAGTACTTTTGCCATCTCTGGGTTCTGGTGCCTATCCACTTTTGGCCACCCCTCAGTACACATTGGTTATTGCCTCGACACCCTTATAAACATTTTCTGGCTTTGCTTTTGGTTGCTGCCAACCTTTGTGAAGCAGGAAAAAGACTAATACAAAATTAATCCAGTAGAACTTTTTATTTCCTACCTGGAATGGGTGACAATAGTTGAATAAACTTTTGGCTCTCAAAATGGTATCGGTGCCGTATTTGTTGGTATTCGCCGACACGATACAGCCATTTTAGTGATGGATCGGAGCCCCGCTCGATAAGGGTATTGGTATCGGTGCAACACTACTTTAATTATTTGGTTTTCGTGTTATTTGAATTACTACTGTGAGATGATCATTGTAAACTTTCACGCACAGTTATATATATTTGGCAGCTCTACTTATAAGATACAAACAAATGTAAAAAACTGCTCTGATTGGAAGCAATATAAATGTTTGGAGAAGGTCCACATCTTGATCTAGAAATGATCAAGAATCTGTGGAAGGAGCTAACGGTTAGGGTGATTGCAAGGAGGCCTTCCAGCCACGAGACCTGGATCTCCTTAAGATGTAAAAGGCAGTTAATTCAAACAAAGAGATAATATCCAATATATATGTGGCAGTGAGTAGCACTGCTGCCTTGCAGCAAGAAGGTTCTGGGGTCTTTCTGCATGGAGTTTGCATCTTCTCTTTATCTATCTTTTCTCTCCGGGTACTCCGGCTTCCTCCCACAGTCCAAAAACATGACGCTTAGCTTAATTGGGTTCTTTAAATTCTCCTTAGGTGTGAGTGTGTGAGAAAATGGTTGTTTGTCCTGTTTGTCTCTGTGTTGCCCTGCGATGGACTGGCAACCTGTCCAGGGTGGACCCCGCCTCTCGCCCATTGACAGCTAGAGATAGGCACCAGCACCCCTCGCGACCCCAATTGGGACAAGCGTGTCAGATAATGGATGGATGGATGAAATTATGTAACATTTTCACTACATGCTAAATCACATTCATAAATATGAATATAAAAGTATTATTTATAATTGAATTTTTATATGTTTGGCCCTAAATACATTGAAGATTCATGTTATTGCTGTTATAAGCCCTAGCCTCTTTTACTGTCTGATTAGATCCAAAGAGATGCAGCCAGGTAAATAAATAAAATAGCAGAAGAGCAGCAATGCTAATGCAATATTTGGTAGTTTTGTGCTCAAGAGATTTTTTTATTTGAAAAGATAATGATAAACAGCAAAAAATGAAGATGAATCTTCTCTGCTGCTTAATTAGTGAACCTCAAGTGAGCGTGGCTGAGGCTTTGGACTATAACATCAAGTCCAATAGGTTCCTACATCTGGGTTATCATTCATAATACATAGTATAGACTTGAAAGAGAGAATACAGATAACGAGAGGTATTTTTTTATCCATTGTTGATTGCACAGTAATGGCTGCTTACAGACTTCTAACAAAGAATTACAGTAAGAAATAAAGAAAGGAATAAGTTCCTATGAAGATGAAGTGGAACAGCAGTACAGCAGTGGAAATCTGCACACTGCATGAAGGTGAATTAAAAACATGACCTCAGCTTTTCAAATGTGAAATGGGATTGCCAGGAAGCTAGTTTAAATTAAGGGAATAGAGGAGGGAATAAACCCTGATGCTTTAAATAAGTTTTATTGCCATTTTGAAAAGTTTAACTTTTATAGTGAGCTCCTCCCTAAGAAACAGTACTATATCCCCTGACTCCACTTTTGTTATTATTTTTGAAGCGGTTGGGGTCTGATGAACCCTATTAACATTAGAAAGCCTTCCAGGCCAGATCAGATTTGTTGCAACACTTTAAGATACTCTGCTGACCAATTAAATCCAGTTCTTCATTTTGGATTTCAAATGGCTCCTAATTTAAATCATGCTCCCACTGGTTAGAAGATTGGAATGCCAAAGCAACTAAATGACTTTAGACCTGTTGAACTAACATCTCCTCATATGAACATTTTTAAAACAATTATTGTTGAGTATTTGGAAGGGAAAATTGATCCAATGCAATTTGCTAACCAAGCTGTAAAAAAAGAGTTGAAGATGCTAAGTTTTTTTTTTTTTTATAGTAGACTCTCTTTTTAAGCACTTGGAAAGACCTAAAGTTGATCCTAGACTTTTAATTGCTGATTTTTCATGCAGGTTTATTACAATGGAACCACATATTTTCAGTCAGAAGCTTTTAAATGAATTCAACCTGCCTCCCCAGCTAGTCTCATGGGTTTTAGATTTTTTTGTCAACTACCCGTCAGATTATGTCTGTAACTTGTTCACATCAGGGTTGTGTTTTATCTCTTCTTCTTTATATGAAAATACCAATAAATGTAAAAGCACACTTGAACACAGCTAACTTGTTACGTTTTCAGATGATACAGGACGATTGTTTCTCAATGGCTCAGACTCAGAACATGGGACAGCACTCTGGTTTTATTTCTTGGTGTGACAGTAATTTCTTGGAGTTATATGTCAAAAAAACAAAATAACTAATTTTTCATTTAAGAACAGCGACAACATTATTAAAAGCAAAGGCATTGAGCTAATCTTCTTTTATAAGTATCTTGGTACAGTTTGTCACAAGCTTCCGTTTGAATGTTAATACTGCAGCTGTTATGAAAAGAGCTAAACAGAGGATGTACCTTTGGGGAAAACTAAAGACATTCTCAGTTAGTCCAGTTATTATGGGAAGGTTTTATCAGGCTTTCATCGAGAACTTTCTGTTCTTGACTTATTTTTGTAATGAACAAATAGCAAAAAAGGATAAAGTGAACCTCTCTTCATCAGAACATGTTCTTTAAAACGCTGCTTTGTAATGCATCACTCTAAAACAAACCGGTATGCAAAATCTTTTATACCAGTAGCCATTTTTTTTATTATTATTATATGTTTATTTTTTGTCGGATTGATAAAGTGCTTTAAATCTAAATCTAAATTCTGTCTTCTTGTTTTATAACCTTCACAGAAAAGTATTATAATCTACCGTTCCTGAAAATCTGTTTTGAACATCAGCCTATGACCCCTCATAAGGAGACATGTAGGTCGATAGAAATGTTCTCACTTGTCTAAGTTGCCTCCAGCTGTTACAGTGTTTTAGAAAACAAGGCTGAATAAGTAGCAGTGGGCTGGAAATAAAATAGTGGGTGAACTTCGATGATAGATGTCTGACCTCAGACAAATGGTAAACAATAGAATATATTTAACCCACTTAACATACTGAAAGGGAGTTAGATGCCATACAGACAAAAGCATCTCAGGCAATGATGCTAAGTTAATTTTCAGCCTTCATAAAATATCTTCATAACTTTTGTGATTATATGTTGACTTTCAACTATTTGAATGATAAATCTTTCATAACCAGAGGGGGTTGGTATCACTTTCACTGACACTAAGCAACTTTGTGTCGCCTGCATCACAAAACAGCTACAAATGTTTTGGCTGCTTTATGGCGTACGTCAATTTCCCCTTTCATTATAAAGATGGAAGTTGATGCAACCATGTTTCCCTTAGAGTCCTTATATCTGTGCATGGTTGATATTCAGGAAATCTTGCTTCTTACTATTGGGATCTCTATGTGTGTTTACTGTTAAATGATCAAACATGGCATTATATGTATCTGTTTCTAGGCTCTACAGTATACTTGTCAGTACACCAGTTGCTAATGAAAGCAAAACTAAAGTTAAATGTTTCATATTTTCAACATCGTCATGTGACATTGTTTCAATACAGTTAGATTTATTACCTAAATACTATTCATCTTTCACAGCCACTGGGAACAGAAATTTGGTTGAATCCAACTTCAGGGGACTGAGAAATCTGGATTTTAACACACTATGTGCTGCTCCTCATGGGAAATGGGGCCTTCCTTCAATACAGCCTTTGTCCACTGGGGTAGCCAGAATTGATCAAAACTAAAAGTTCTTTAGTACTCTTTTAAGAGATTATATAAAATTTATTAAATGTGTTTTATATGTATATGTATAGTTTTAACTATCTCTTATCCCATGCTAATGGTGTTCACGAGTCTTTACTAATAGGACCACAAGTGTTGTGAACTTTTGCTCCATGCACCAGCACATTGAGCCGCATTATACCGTTTCTAAACTGGCAGCAGAATTGAAAACTAGTGTAATTCTTTAACTTAGGCCCCGTCCACACGAAGTCAAAACGAACACGAAACGCTGATATTTTCCAAAACGTTTGCCGTAAAGACGGAGACGTAAAATAAATGTGAGCGTCCACACGAATGCATGAAAACGCTGCAAAATGTATGCCAGGCCTGTAAGTGGCGCTGTGGTGCCAAAGCAAAAATAAGCGACGAAATGTAGGGCATGCGCACTAATATTTATACATGGTTGCCCTGCGGGTCTATTTTCGTGGTTAAGTCAAATTCAGGTGCTGAACTATGTGGTCGATATTGCTCTGTTCTTCATGGAGATATTCCAGAAGAAGAAGATTCTGTTGTAAGCCCGACCAGCCCGACAGCAGGGTGAGTAGCATTAGCAGCAACGGCGCCATTGTTGTTGTGATGTGTCGCGCTTGCGTGTTTTGAGGCGACGCTATGACGCATGCGTGTAAAAAAAAAATGCGGTTAGGGTGTAAACACGGAAACGCGAAAACGGCATTTCAGAATCTTCCCACTCTGAAGGGTGAATAAAAAAATGATCGTTTACAGACCCCTGAAACGCCGGCTTCGTGTGGATGAGAGGCTGGTTTGGTGAAAAATTTGTGCGTTTAGGCCAGGGTTCGTCTTCGTGTGGACGGGGCCTTAAATAACAGCTTTTTTTGTCATCATCTACTTAAAACCATTAGTTTTCATGTTTGTACATTATTTTTTGGCTTCAGTTTCTTTTTACTTAAAGGGAGAGTAGGCAATGTTTGTTTCCTTTTGCTGCACATGCTCACTTAAAGTGTTTATGTATCTGGTGAGCTTTATTTCAAACAATTCATTTCAGCTTTCACTGCATACTTTTTAAAAAAATGGCTGCGAGTTGCAAGAAGCAAATGGTCTCACACGTTTATGAGAAGAAGCTGCACACCTCAGAAGAAACTAATTTGTTCTGAGGAGATTTTGGAAAGAGGGAACTGTCCACTTTCACACATAGCTTGCTCCATTTTAAATTCAATATCATATTTATGGATCTTTTAGATGTCCATGTTAAGTGTGGGACACCCCATGCCACCAAACAGCTAAGGGCCTAGCTGTGGGCCTATATATAGAACCACAACTTATTAGAAGATTGTAGACACCTGTGATACTAATTAGTGGACACCTGATGATTTAACATGTCCCTTTGGTCACATTATTTTAGAGATTACATCCCTTTCATCCAGATCGGTTTCATTAGTATTTTTTAAATCACTCTGTCCAAGCATGGTTAAAAACCAATGTCTGGCTTTTATTGATCATTTGTATTTATTGTGACTTTTGTCAGGTTCAAGTTATTTTGGTACTATTGTGGGTTGTGGGTTGTTGTAAAGAATGTCCTTTGTCCACAAGGTGTAGGTGTAGGACATTCTTTTGAGGACCAGAATGTCCATATTCTGGATAAAGAAAATAGGTGGTTTGAGAGGGGCGTGAAGGAAGCCATCTATGTTAAGAGAGAAAAACCAACTTTAAACAGAGGTGGTGGACTGAGATTCCAGCTTCCAAAAACATACAATTCAATCATAGACATGATCCCTTCCAGATATCACCAAACCCCCCACCCCATCACAGAGGAACGAGGGACTTACCCGCTCCAGCCGGTGAACAATACCTCCTTAACGACCAACCCTTAACAATCATAGACAGGTTTCAGGTATTACAGGAGACAATCCCCCCCTTAATGACAATCCCCCCTTTAACGACCGACCCCTAGAATCATAGACAGTTTCAGATATTACAGGCTAACGATGGAACTAACGACCCATTCATCGGTTTCTATTGCATGTTTCCAAGCGATACAAGGCGTTGTCTATATAAGACTCAAACTCACTGCGGATCCAGACATTTGAATTGAGAAAGCTTCCTGGAGAGGTGGCGAAACGTCTTCAAATTTTGAAAACCAAGTCCAGTGGATATTTTTTGAATTTTTACGGAATGACTATGACCTGGATGACTGAGAACCTTCATCAGCATATGCATGTAAATGTACAAATTCTTGTGGATATATTCCAAGCAAACAAAGATAGGGACCAAATGGTAAACTTGCTTTAAACATTTTAAATAAAGCATTTAATAGCATTTTACCAGAAGTATTTGATCTTACTATACTACTATTAACAACGGCCTAGTTTCTTCCTCATTCAAACATTTTGTGCATAAATCTGGGATATCCAATGACCATTTCCAGCTGTGACAGATGTTCTAATTAACTATTTGCACAGAGTAATTTCAAATCTTGTGTTAATACTTTGTTTGTTCTTTCAGAAAACATTTTTTTTATGTTCTGTTTTATCAGTCTTCTTGTAAGTCAATTCCCAAAATATTTTTTTTCTAATTTTGAGGTAGGTGGTTCACATATAGCTTGTTTGTGTCTGAAAGACATAAAAGTTTTAAGTCGTAAATATATGAAAACATGCATTTTTGGAAAATTATATTACAGAGACCTATTTCTATTTAAGAAATTGTATTTCTTGCATTATTGTATATTACAAATGTTAGATAGCCTAAAAAAAAAGGAAAATTAACCGAATGTGATGAAATTAAAACCACACAAATACTCTGAACTGTTTTCGCTGGTGCTGAAAGAAAAGACAAGACACCTTGACTTTTACTTTCCCAAACTGTTGTGTTAATATCCCCTGCTACTTTAATGGCATTATCTACAGGACATGTAAAAATTTATACACTTTAAATTTTGGAAGCGTTAAAAACTTACTTGCAAAAATGTATTTTTATCCTCAGTTCTGATCAAACTGAAGGACACCAGAGGAGTTTTAGCAAAGAATCTCTCATGAAAATTTCAACCTGGTTTTCCAAAATGAGATGAGTCTGATCGCTATTTTAGGTAAGATACTGACTGCTCATAGCAACACAACACAACCCTGTTGAAAACAAAAACTGCAATTTAAAGACAAAGTGTACATTAAAACACATAGAACACAGCCTGGGTCCCAGCTGCCACAATACACTCCCCCACACACAGGGGAACACGCAGTAAAAAGTGCTTATGCAGCCTGTCAGCACAGCACAAAAACACCACCTCTAACAAATACCGTGTTGTGATGGGCCATGCTGCTCCATGATTCATCACCAGGGGAATCAGCTGTGCATCCAGGCGGCCATAAACTTCCATGCATGTGTGTGTGTGAGAGAGAGAGGCAGCTGCCATTTGGGAGACTGATGGCAGGGGCAGGAGGGAGACAATGAGTTGTCATGCATTATTTTATTTTTTTTCCTCAGCTCTTAGTTTTCCATCGTTCCCCTCCTTCACAAAATCTCCTTTGCTGAAGCTGGAGTTAGACTTCCACTCCTCCACCACGTTTGCTTTAAGATCATCCTGTCTCTTCTTCCCATCGCTCTCCCCAACATTCATCCATCTTAGTTTTACCATCAGAGTTGATCAGATCCCCCTCCAAACCTCTCTCTCTTTGCTAAAGGGAAAAAAAAACCTTTATCTTGACTTTGAATGAGAACTTTACCCACAAAATACATTAATCTCCTCATTACAGCAAGAATCAATCTAATACTTGGATTCCCTTGCTTTAAAAAATAAGATTAAGCAGCTAAGCAGCAAACCAGAAACACAGACTTGAGAGGAATGAATGTTTTGATAAAAGTTCCTTTTTTTTGCCAACCATTAAAAAAGCCCCATTCTTTAACCAGATAGCGTGGCAACACGAAAACAACCGAAGCCTAAATTCATTATACTCATACTCTGTTGACAGGGTGAGTTAAAGTTGGATGACTCACAAGCACTTGTGTGCTTCCCGCTGAAACAAAGCCTGTAATTTGGTCTCAGCTGGTAAAAAGAGCATAAAGTAAGACAATGCGATGTCTTCTCTCGCTGCACACTTGGTTCGCCAGCAGCCTGGAGTGAAATATGGTTGCTGCACGCAAACGAGATGCACAATGTGATGAAGACAAAATGTGGAGGCAGTGAGCCTAGAAGTCATACAGAGATAATCTAGGCTGTTCCGATAAATGTTTCTACAATTTCACCGATGGACCAAAGGTTTAAGTGAAACAGAAATGATAATGAGCCCACTGGGGGTATGAAGATGACTCCTCTGCTCTGTTATGTCTGCTTCTTAATCGACAAAAAAAAAATGATATAAGCTTCACTTGGAAACAGCATAAATCAGGAGATAAAAAAAATGCAAACAAATAAAAATGGGCATCTTGAAGATGAACAAACTACAGAAGTCTGCTCTCCAGCTTTAAGGGTCAAACAGGTTTGAGATTAATCGTAAAGGAACAAAAGGGAATTAACGGGAATCCTGTGATCTAAACACAGCTATAATTGAACAATGGCAAATACGTGGATGTTAGTTGTGCAATGAACGCCTATTTGTATTTGTGGGACTTCTAACAGATTATTTAATGTAAATCTGCTGACTTCTTAGTATTACACTAGTATTCGTTTCAAAAATATAATTTAATTATAAAAGCAGCCAAATATTTAAGAGCAAGTAAACTGACAGAACTGAGTGGCTTAAAAGAAGCAATCATCCCTCATTCCTTCTTTATAATCTCAAACATTAATAAGAGTTGATATGGATCATCACAGATTCTCTGTTGGATTTAAGTCTAGGGTTAAAAAAAAGACATTCTAATAACTGATGTTTAACTCTGAATGTCTGTTTATCGTTTGCAGAGATGAGCTCCAGTCTGAGGTGCCTCTGGTCATTCTTACAACATAAATCAATCTGCTGATTTCCCTTATACCTGCATGCTTTGAACAAATCAATCACCATGGCATGAAAGGTGCAGATTGAGGCTCTGCAAGGTCGATATACATACAGTAACATATATTAGGTAAATGCTGGTAAATTCCTAGAGTATTAAAGAAATCCGTGGCTGGCGAACTCCGGATCTCTTCTATTTTCAGGCAGATCTAGTTTTGAAGTCGCCACCCAAAGGGGATGTCCACAGATCTGTTCTGTCTCTGCTAACTTCTAACCATTAAGTGCCTCAAATATGCACCTTACAGAGTCGCTGTCTGTGTGTTTCTGCCTTTAAACCCCCAGGCAGCTGTCTGCACAGACCATCTGTAATTGCTATATTAGAAACTCGAGCCCCAATGTCAGTTTACATTTGCACAAATCAGCAGACACAAAATGTTCATATTTGTCTGGGGTTCCTTTGGTCCTCTCACAAAATGCATAGAAAAGGATTCATGTTTCACCAAAACAATGGTGTCGTCAGGGTCTGATGCTAATTTTCCTTCATATAAAGTGTTGTAAGTATATAACAGAAAAACTAACTTTAGTCTCCTCAGACCGAAACAGCTGCTTCACCCGCATGGCTTGTCACAAACATCAAACACGGCTTCTTATAGTCTTCTTTCAACACTGGCTTTTCTTCTCGCCACTCTTCTATAAAGGGCTGATTTGTGGAGTGCATAATTCCCCTGTCAACACACTCCTGCTGTTACACTGGGTATTATTTAGGGTTATCAGATTAAAAGAGGACTGAAACTAAATACCACACAGATCATTTGAATAAAAAATATAGAAAAAATAACAGGCTAAATTTCCCTCCACTCCACAAATATGTGAAAACATTTCTTAATCTATTACAACTAAAATAGAATATGTAATAAAAACTGCAAAATCACTTATACCGCGGGGAGATTTAGATGTATTACAGTTTATTTTATAATTATAATTTATAATTAGGGTAATGGCAACCTCAAAATCTTGGAGCTCAGCTTGAAAAATAAAAGGGCAAGCTGAAAACTGCATATTTCCACTGTTCAATGGCCGTATGCAATTTTAAATATTAAAGTGTAAGGACTGTAAATCAATGGAAAGAGAAACTAGTGAACGTTTATACGATGGAGAAAATAACAGCAAAATTAAACTTGTCCACTGGTCTATTTGAGAAAAGATGGAACCCTTTGAGGACATATTTCCAGTTAATATGGTAGTAAGATAAATGTAAACACACATGTACATATTTTATAGGCATGCTCAACATATATCTCTGTTATGATAAAAATAAAAGTCACTCGAGAAAGATCTTTCCTTTGTCTCGTCCTCCAAGTAAAAAATAAATAAATAAATAAAATAAAAAAAATATATAATAACGATAAAGAAGAAAAAGAAAAAAAAAACATGGATCTTCAGCTCGCTGACCTGTTTGGTTGTTGTTACCCAATTTTTTGTATGGTTGTATTGAAATTGTTGATTTTGAATATTGATCTGATAAAATAAAGTCTTTGTTAAAAAAATAAATAAAAGTGTAAGGAGCTTTAAACTACTATAGGCTATTTTTTGTAAATCATAGAAACTATTATATATTGTAATATAATAATTGAATAACTGAACTTTATTGATTTCTCATTGGAGAAATTTACCTCTGCATTTAACCCATCCCCTTGGGGAGCAGCGGGCTGCATCGTGGGGCGCCCAGGAAGCAGTGTGGGGTTAAGGGTCTTTGCTCAGAGAGCCAGAGTGGCAGCCTGTGGGAGTGGGGCTCGAACTCAAAACCTCAGGATTCCAAGCCCTATGCCCTAACCACTAGGCCGCTACTCCCCTTATTGGACTATACATTCTTTCATTTGCATTCCTTAAAACAAAATGTCAATGAAAACAGCAAATATTTTGATTAAGATTTAATACCATGGCTGTTTTTATTTATTTATTCATTTTTTAATCATATACTATAATGTCTGTCTAATTGTTATTTGTGGGTATAGAGAAATTAAATGTTTGGGAACCCTGAATTTATACATGATTAAAAAATATATATATACTGGAAATCATAAAATGCTAACTTTATTTGATAATTAAAATAATAATAGAAAATAAATAAATATATGTAATATAATTGCTAAATATTATTTAGTGATTTAAAATGATTAATTCCAAATTAAATAAAATTAATTCACTTGATATGTATCAATGAATATGGAGTAATCACATGTATTTCTAGGGGGGTCGACAGTCAGTTACATTTATTTTCGAGGTCATAAGCTGAAGTGTTTATGAACCCCTGCTTTATGTAACAAAAAATTGTAAAATGTTCTCAGTACTTATCTAATTAAAAAGACTAATAATAGGAGTATTCTGATGGAGCAGATGGGTTACCCTTTTTGCTCAGGAATATACAAACACATGCAAAATATTAGTCAAGAATCAGCATTTATTCTGCCAGTTGTTTAACAACAACAAGCTTGTAATGTAGTCTGTGCAGCAGAAGGAGGGGGGGGAAACGACTCAGACATTATATATTGCATTATATAGGTGTCAGCTCGCTCTCCACTGAGCTGCATGCTCACAGTAATAAACCACACCCATTTTCAGTTCTTCACACTGCTAATAATCTAAATACATAAACAATTCAATTTATTTCTATCAGGACTTTCATTAAATTGATGCTAAAATGAGAATTGCTAAGGAGGAAACAGAATCAACATCTATATTAAACTGACTAAAAGAAGAAGAACAAATAAATCTCCTTATTCGTGATGGCATAAGGGAAAAACATTTTTCTTGTCTTTCCACTTAGAGAGAAGTATTCTGCTTCCATGATTATACTCCATATAATGCAAAGTAATCTGTTGAGCTGAGACACAAAATCCAGAAATCCAACTCACACATGAGGGCAAAAGTGATCATTTAACTTAACATGCATGTTTTTGGACTGAGGGAAGAAGTTCGTATACCCAAAGAAAACCCATAAACAAACAGAAGAACATTTAAGCTCCACACAGAAACAAGATGACCTTAAAAAAGGAAGCTATTTTCAACTATTGCAAAACCCATATCAACATGGGCTAAATACAGAAAGAAACAATATTTCTGCATGCATGATTTATTCAATATTATCCATTAAGATTAGGTTCGCACTACATATTTTTGTTTACAAAATCTTTAGTTCAAGGAAATCTCTTTTAGTTTTATCTCTTTCGTAGACCTCAGCCCATGCCTTTACAGCTATCATCTCTAATCCCCTAGCCTAACTCTTCAAGTTCAACAATTAGAGCATTTGTACCAGCACTTGCTTTCCATTTATCGCTGCCATAATAGCTCACCTACCAATTTCTCACATCTGGTATCTATTTAATCTCTCGTTGTAGAATTGCTGGCAGGACATTACTGATCTCTATAAAAGGGACATTTAAGTGTCCTTAGGAATTGAATAGCTGTTCCATTGTGTGCAATGTCTGCATGATGTGTGTATATTGCATCCAAAATTGTAAATGCAAACTACTAGATGGTGAACACATTTATTGGACTATCATATTCAAGGCGTAATGCATTCATATTCAACAAATTGGATGGATTTTCTGTGCATTTTATGCATCTAATCATGCATTATTTTCTAAATGACACCGTAAGTGTTGGCAGCTAATGCGGAAGTACACTTTTCATGCATAACGGGTTAAAAGGACTGGGATTAGAACAAATTTAACATGTTAAAAAAAATTAAATAAATTCATTGCATGTTTTTTTTATACACATACTAAAGTCCCAAGCAGGAAAATTTTTTAACTCCCTGTTTCCTGTACACCTGTAAATCTGAAACAGAAGCATCAATTTCACTGGGGATATTAAACACTATGGCTCAAACCAAATACTTCAAATCAGTAGCGGCATTTAAGCTACGAAGTGTGTCCTCCTTTTTCTTCTGTTTACAGGAAAAATGTAATGCCTTGTTACTGCATATATTTTTGTAACATATTTAGTGAAAGGAATAAAATATCAGTGGTTTCTAAAACAAAAGCTAAACTATTACATCTTTCAATAACTTTAATAGATGGATTAAAAACAATAAATATGTGTGTTGTTGTGCTTATGTAATTATTTATTCAATAATTGAGGAGAAAACGGGGTTTGTGATTTGAACGTTTATTTTGTCGATATATGGTTTTCCATTAAAATGCGATTAATTATTTACAGAGACTGTTTCCACAACCAACTAAGAATGATGTCTTTTAGGATGCATAAATCCTAATAATAATACATAGGTGCATATAAATATATGTATATATAGGGTTTTAACATGTAACATCCAGGCCCTGCAACATATAAGCAACACCGTCGCTACGTAACTGAAAAACAGCCTCCCTTGAGAGTAAATCCTACGTCAGAGACCCCAAAATATATTGTCTGTTAATGTTTAATTGGCTTACAACTTTAATAGCTCTTGTACTTAAGACAAGCTCAGATGGTGAAGGTGGTGAGCTACATTGTAGGCACAGCTGCCCTGGGTTCACTAAAAGAAGCAAGGCTGTCGTACACTGGCGCCACCACCCTCTGACCACCATCAGATGGCAATGCGGATAAAGCGTCTTGCCCAAGGACACAACACTGAAAAACTTGAACCAACAACCCTCCGGTTGCAGGGCAAACTCCTTCATCCAACACCGCTGTCGCCCCACATGACTCATTCAGTGATGGATCCCGCTTGCAGGAGAGTTTTTAAGAAGGGCAGTCTGCATTGATTTGCAAAAAGTGCAGAATTTTGACACAAAAAATAAATGTATATATTGCACAACTTTGTTTTAAAATGTTAAGCGTCTTTAAATACAACTGCATACAGATTGTGTTTTAGTGTAGTTAAAGGCTAAACAAAAAATAGCTAAAGACTAATAAAGGGCAGGTGTGTTAATAAGCAAGTGAACTCAAGTGCGACTGGAAAAGATGAACATGCAGATAAAAAAAATGCACAGAGCCCAGTCGTTTAATGCCATGCAGCGCTGAGCAGAGAGGAACAAAGAGAGGAACAAAGCATGCTGGTCTGAGCAGATGCATTTTATCATAGCGCCCGTCTGCCATGTCTGAATTACACAACACTTCTAATCCAGCCTCCATTATTTGTGGATGTAAAGATCATCACAAGCTGAAGAGAGAAAATAAAAACAAATGTTCAAATGGCTCTCAGAGCTGATATGACAATCTTAGGGTGATGATTAATTAATGGAGTCAGCTGCTGTTGGTTCATGCTGGAAGAAACAACATGATGTGTGTGATCAGAAAGACTACACGATAGAACAAAGGGGGGGGGGGGGGGGGGTACATCTCGTGTGACGTCATTCAGCTGGAGCGTAAAAAGAACTGCTCTTTCAGGTGATGCAAACCTTAAAGACTGTGCGTGTGGAGCTTCTGCAACACATGTGCCCTTTGTTAAGACGTCAGAGAATTATTTTTATGGAAGCCACAGTCCTTAGAAAAGCACAAAGCTGCTCAGCCTCCAAAACTGATCCCTTCTCCTCTGCAACACAGAAAAAGGTGCACATATGGCTGTGAGGAAACGCACTACCCAACCGCCATAATAGCAACCGAATGCCCTTACATTTAACTTCTATACGGTAATAACCTTCAAACTACCCTTTGATCGAATGTAATAATATAAGGGGAATCAATCTATACTACAGTAACAAACTGAGACGCAAAGCTGTGAAACAGGATCTGATCTGCATGAGAAAAGTAATAGATGTGAAACTATTCACATTTCCGCTTCAGTTGTGGATGATAATTTTCTTAGAAAAGCCATATTTTATAGCAGGTGTGTAAATTGTGAGCATGTATGTCAGTGCAATTTGGGAATAAAAACACATGGACAGATGAAAAAGGAGTAATAGCACTGAAAATGCACTCATTGACATTCGGATTATATCCATCAAGCAACATATATTTACCACACACAGCCGTGTAATCCCCAAATTATTCATGTTTTCACAATTTATTTGGAGTCACAACTTGAGTTTCTGGAGGAAGCTAAAGATTAGGGTGATGGCAAGGAGGTGTCCCAAACTAAAGGACATGCAGCTCACAACCAACCTTAATGCTAAGTGGAAAAATGCAAAAAGCAGGTCAGAATAAATTGCTCTCAAGTAGCTTCTTTGCTCTGTTCACTGATCACTATACAGCACCTCACTGCCCCGATTATTACTGGTTGTATTGTGCAAGCTGCTGCATCTGGGTACCCATCTGCAAGATGATGGACATTAATATATATCAAATTGATTCAAAGGGAACAAAAAGGTTTTTACTGCATCTGTAAAAAGAGCTAACTATATAAAAAGGTACTAATAAAAAACTATATTTCCTACTATGTGCAAAGTGAAACTTACCAGTAACACGTTAACAAGAACACAAATCTAACAAAAAACCATAAACAGTAAAGCCAGGGAAATAAAAAAATATTCGACAGAGAAAATGTTTTAAAAGCTGAATAAGTAAAGTTTTTTATTACTTATTTAGTTTTTCAGTAGACTCTTTTCATCTCTAGTACTGACTGGTTTTATTATTCTAGAGGAAATAATAAAACCAGCGTGTGCAGTGGAGGTCATGGAAGAGCCAACACCAATTTCATCCGGAGGGTATTAATTCAGCCATGTGTAAGAGACTTGATATGATGTGAATGTCACTATGGCACAGAGCTCATACTCAGAAAGATCGACACAGGCAGCAAAAAAGAAAACATTTAAACAAGTCTGAGGCTGCAAACTGCAGAGCAAAGTTAGCTCAGACAGCTTGGGGGGTTCATTGTTATATTAGAGTCGATGGCGACAGCAGAACCGTTCATATTTTTACCAACTGTTGTGGCAATTTATCCTAAATTTTCTACCAATTAAATTTTCTTCTTTTGGTATGTAAAATATATTTAAGTTAATTTAGAACCCATACTTGTAATACATTTTTTATATATTTAAATTGTTTAGATTAAGTTGTTAATTGTTAGACCTTACATTAATTTGAGTAATTAAGAACACACCGGGTGCTGGTGGATTGTTTTGTTAAATGTATGGTGTGGACGGGAGGTTTTATAATAACACAAAATTATTTTCTGCTCACTTTTTTGGACTTTTAAACATTAAATTAACATTTTTCGTTTCGTTTTTTCTTTGCTTTTACAATAAATATGTCAAGTAAGAAGAGCGTACGAAGCCAAAAACCACCTGTTACCACCCACGGGATTTGCTGGAAATGTTGGTATTTTTTGGAACAGAAAGCTGCGACAACAACCATGTACCCCAATATTACAGTTTAAAAAAAATAACAAATTAACTCTTCTTTAGTAACTTAGCATCCACCAATGTTCACTCACGATTTCTGTACTGGTTAGTCTTAGTTTAACCAACTTGAAGACCCAAGTCCCACTTTAACAAAATTATTCCTGTATTTTTTTAAATGTTAGCCCCTTTACTGCCAGCTTTTAAGATGTGAATCCTTATGAAAAGACATTCTTTAATAACAAAACAATTACTTACATTTTTTGTTTGTCTATTTAATTCCAGTTTTTGAAATACAGTGCATGAAGAAATATCCTCTGATGCACAATAATGGTAAAAAATGAAGGGAAATGGCAATACTGAGTTTAAAAGGCATTTGAAACTTTAAAAGAAACAAAATACTGAAATATTGTACATTTCTATGCAATTTGCACAGCCTGATCAATTAAAAGAACAAACAGGATGAATGTCCAAAAGGGCTAAAAGGTATTTGCAAAGAGACACAGAAGGGAACATGCTGTACGTTTTTAATTAAAACTAGCAAGCAATGAGAACAGTTTGATACAAGTCATGAGAGGCGTCATGAGAGTTAAAGAAAGATCTACAGCAGCCAATTAAAATGGAAAATCCGGGAAACAGCTACATCTAAGGAAGATAAAAGTAACAGAAACCTTATTTCTCCTCAGAGCTGACAGACTGAAAACAGGCCGAGCAGACTGAGGGGGGAATCTAAATACAGAGGTTCACATACTGCCTGGGCTGATCTCTCTATTTAGAAGAAAATGAAGAGGAGCGGACTTTGGCAGCCAATTACTAGACACAAGCACAATAGTCGTCTTGTTAGGCAGCCGAGGCCACATGTTCCAGGCTATGCGATACTGAACGCATCATGAATGCAGACTAGAGTTAACTCAAAGTCATGCTGACAAAAGAAAGGCGATTAACTTGTTTGTCAAGGAGATTCCAGTCTTAGATCAGTCCACTGTTCATCCAGACCAATAGATAAAAGGTGTAAAGGTGTGTTCGCCTCATTATAGTTGCAGCTAAATATACAGAACAAAAATAATGTTTAAAATTACACTTTGAAAACAAAGAAGCTGGAATAAAGATGGAGCTTTGAGGAAGAAGCAGCATCTAAAGCACAGACAGACCCTGAGTGATCTCTTTCTGCCTTGAGTGACACTCTGCCTAAAGCTGGCTGTGTTTTTCAGCTGAGTATTTATTGGAAATCCATGTGCTGGGCCAAGCTTGGGGGCAAACCCATGGATTATCCAGCAGATGTAATTATTCTTGTATCCTCAGTCAGTTCGGTGACAGGCTGTTAGAGGGATCGGACTGTAGAAAGAAGAGGCATCTTTGTTCCAACAGGTAACATAAATAGATCTCAATCCTGTGACTACACACTCAGTGTCTCCATTCTTTTCCTGTACTGAGAGAAACACAAATAATGCTACTTTACATAGCTATTTATATCACCATTCATATTAAATCACTCTAAACCCAGTTCTTATAGGTGTGTGTATATATTTATCCACCAGCACTCCCATTCCAGCGGAAGATATTCATCCCCACAGCATGATTCTGCCACTACCATTTTTCACAGTCTGATCTTGAATGACAATGGCCTTTCTTCCAGGGCTGCATTAAACCCAATAAACAAGAAAGTGCTATATTATTGTTACATTTATGGTGAATATTGTATATATCCTTCTTGTTTTTCCTCTTTTTTCCACCATCTTACCAAGTTTTCCTTGATTTCAGCTTCTAGATACCTTAGAGCTACATCAGGTTTGGACAATTAGAAAGTCCATTTAATAATGAAATGCTGTTTAAATGCATAATATATATATCAAACTGCATCTTTTAATTAATCTAAACAGTCATTTGAAGTAGAATATTGAGATTGGCATAAGGATAATTGTGATGATTGTGATTTCAAGTATTGTTTAAACAAGTTTTAAGTTTTAGTTTTTTTTTTCTATAATGGCACACAACTAAGTATTACCATCATCCTGAAAATACACTAGATTATGTGTTTGTAAATGGACAAAAAAGTTTTATTTACTTCTGTAAATTAGAATATAATACTATAATATTAAAAATGTTCGGAAAATTATAATCAGTGGCCAAAGCAAACTCAAAACATGGCTCTTGGTGGAAATGATACACTGAGTCGGCTCTTGTTGTGTCCTAAGTGTTGGCTCGCTATTTTTAACCCTTTTTAACATTTAAGGGTAAATTAAAAATGTAAAAAAAATAGGAGAATGAGATGAATCTGTAGTGGCAGCAGCTGTAGAGATCTATGGAGAAACGTCACCAAGAAAAAACACAGGTAGGCCATTTTCAATGTGTGAACGGATATTTTTAGATGCACCACAGGGAGCTTAAGCAATCTTGTAACAAACGGCGAGCAAATGGGTAACCTGGTTTTCCTGCGACACAAAAAGGATCGAGAATCCCCAGAGAGCCCAAAGACTCAGGGTTCGACCAGGACTTTCTTCCTCTTTAACAACAAAATAAGGAAAAACTAGAATTCTTCACACAGCTGCGGTTTCTCATCATTCCTAATGCAATTTAGACGTGCTCTGTATCACAAACCTATTGGACATACTGTATATGAGACAATAAACTGGTTGAAAAAAGGAGTGGATTAGGTGTAGAGAGTTACAGCGCCATTACATCACATTTTTTCACACAGTTTCCCCAGCAACCAGGTGTCCTCCATAAGCAACCACCACCCGGTTATGTCATCCTTCTGCTATCAAGCAGCGCTCAAGGTTTCATTACAAACAAAGGGTTGCGTTTCGGTTCTGCTCCTGCAGAAGGACTTCGGTGCAGACAGTGGGGTTTCTGCTGAACAATGGAAAACAGCCGGGACGGTTCAGTGGGAGGTGTGAGTTTGTTCCCTTTGGGAGTTTGGAAAGCCTTTTTTTTGTCTTTTCTACAAAGTGACTCATCTAAAATTAAAATCTTGATTTCCAAGAGTGCACTAATGCAAGTGACCCATCTTCTTTCTCTTTTTTTGTTTTTCTTTTCTTGTGAAGTAAGATAAATGAGAAATTGCTGCATGTGAACACAAAGGGTTTGCTGATGTCATAGAAAATAATGATGAGAAAAGACAGATAACTCAAGACTAACAAAGGCATAAAAATAAGAGGCAGAGAATTAATCTAAAAACGGAATCAGGTTTTTTTAAACCAACCAGCTCCTGTCATTTATTTTATTAAGCCCTCTTTGTATTGCTGAGTGTGATGCTGAATATTAAACATGCTGTGATTTATTACTGAAGCAATGCCTGGAACAGTTTTACACATTGGCCTTAGAATAAATATTCCACAACTGAAACCGATCTTTTACAAAAATAGGCAGTGTAAAATAAAATATAAATCTGTTTAGCGTTCTTTATGATTTTTGTATTAGATCCTAATTCTTTCTAGAACTATTTGTTCCATATTGCAGAATGGGCAGTTTACGGTTACAGACAGCTGACCATCATGGTTTTCACTTCCAATAACCACACGGCAGTTCTGCTAAAGCTGTAAAAATAACTTTTAAGTAAATTATCTTTATATTACGCTGAAAGATTGGGAGAAAATTCAACCTCTTCCTTTGATCTCTTCTGTTCACTGCTGGCTTTCTGTAACATTTAGGTCTGAAGACCTGGACGCCATGGAAACAGGATGTTTTATTTCTATCTTTTTCTAAATATTGTTGAAAGGAGATATGCTTTATTGATGACATTTTTTATGCAAATTGACCCAATTACCACTAAGGGTTATTTCCACCGCTGCCAGATGGAGAAAACGGAATAGAAATGAGGCATAATCATTAGATGCCTTATAAGAGGATAAACCTGCAGGTGTAGATCAGTACTCATGCCCTTCATGTAGTCATGCCTGTGAGCAATGAAACTCACCCACACATACACAATATATATCATAAAACCCCCTCAGAATGACGTTTTACCTGACGTCACTTAAGCACAAACAAGATATATGCCGCCCTTTCATATGAAGTCAGAAATCTGCCAAAAGTACACAGATGTAATAAATGCAGCTTTATATAAAACACATGCATGTAAACTACTATCCATGTGTATTTTGAAGGCTTGCAGATTCTAGATGCAGATATATTTAATAAATAAAAAAAGATGTAGGCTCCTCTTCCTCCTGGCTTGCTTTTTATTCTCCTGTAGATTCTTTCCTACTTATGTGCTGACTAGGATGACTAGATGTCCGGCTTTAGGCCAGACAGTCCGAATTTTCCTTGCACGGGCCAGCATCTGGCCAGGCGTGTATTGGTCCTCCTTTATGAGGCACGAAGCTTTAAGAGTAGGTTTATTTTCATTTTTGCTGGGCTGCAGCACAATATCGAATCATAGAATGTAAAAAAAAAAAAAGGTATCCACTATCAGGTCTAACAGATGATTTGCTAAGAGTGATTCTGTGTCAGATAAATATCTGCTTGTCATTGGTTAAAAAGGTAAACAAGGATTAGAGTGCTGTCAAAGTATATTGAAAGAAAGTTAGCATCATGCGAAAATGAAAGACCTCATTTAACTCTGAATGTACAAAAGAGGGTGAATTTAGGACGAAAAGTAGTCGAGACTCATTCCTTTGCTTCTGCACACTTTGTCGATGTGATTTTAGATGTATGCAGTGAAGGTAAACCTACAGTTAAACAGCATACGAGTACGGATACACATAAAAGTGACTTAAGATGCTTTACTAACATTACTAACTGCAACTAATTTACATTTGATCACTGCTGCACTTTAAGAAATGGAAATGTCATAAGAGCTGTACAAAATGAAATTTTGTTTTGTATACGCTCTGTGTATACAAAATTACAGTAAAAGTTGTCTAAGTCTAAGGTGAAAAGAAAACAGTACTGTCTCAAGAGGTGGGATTTTCTGAAAAGTAACCAATTACAGACAGTTATTTTCTAAAGTTGGTTCCAAGTGACAAAGATTGAAATGAATGCACAGGAAAACGTCCACACTCGAGTAGGAGGGAACCTACAAAGCAAGCCAGGGCTAAAAAGAAGTTGCAATTCATACTTAAGATATACTGGGTTGCTGGTTGTATTAAAGGTCTAGTGGAGGATTTTTTGCAACTTTGTGAAAAGACCCACCCTCTCCACTTTAGAAAAAAATGCACATGCACAATCCTGTACGCATCCCTGATAGGAAACGCCTATCAAACGTGTACGACAGTGGGCTCAGGCCCATTTCTCCTCATGCACGCTGTGTTTAAAACTTGCTTTTTATTTTTATTTTGCACACAATCAAAATGTGCATCTAGAGTGCTTTATGTTTGCATTAAAATAAAACTGCTCGAGTACTTATTACACATGTGCACTTTTAGCAGATTTCTGGCTTCATAGTTTCAGCTGCCATTTTAAGGTGATAGAACTTTGACATCATTCACAGTAATTGGCAGAGGTTTCCAAAAGCTACCCTCCATGACGAACAGATCTGTTTGATCTAAAGCACTATATCTAAGTGGAATAACATACTCCCATGTGCCAGAAGTTCTAGTAATTATACCTAGAAAACCACATATAGGAGCAAGGGAGTGTTCAACACTACGTACAACAGAGCCCCTGTTGAAGCTTTTGAAGACTCAAGATTCATTGCTTCTTTTCTGACCCTTAACTGCTCTTATATTGCATCTTTATTGGCGTTTCATTAAATGAACATGAAACATAAAACAAGCTCCTGATTTCACAGGCAAATCAGGAAAAGTCTAGAATTTTAGAGTAAAATCCAACCACCAACCTATTATCCATCTAAGCGGCATACTTGTGCACTGCTTGCACATTCTCAGCGCAAGAAAATCTATGCAGCACATAAGACAAAATCCAATATTGACTGTAAATCAATTAGACCAATAACATTTGTTCTGTACTTTACTGAAAATCAGCTGTTTTGTTGCATGATCTACTCTTCAGTCCCTGTTTAAAATATCACCATGAAACAAGTTTTATAATAAAAATTAATACATTTAAGAGTTGTGAAAATGTTTGATAAAATGTGAGTGTTCTTTAAAAAAAAGTTCAGCAAATGTCTTTATTCAGTGCATCAAAAATCTCTAAAGATGCATAAATTAATAATCCAGCAAGAAGAAGATAATGTGACGGACCAAATTATCTATCAGTCTGATTCCAGAGAAATGAAACTCACTGGTTTGTAAGTTAACAGGCCTGCCATCCAACATGCACACAGTTTAACATGCAACTATCAGAACAGAATGATTGTCTTAAATGGCATATTTTGCCAACCACTGGAGAAAGGAGAAGGGCAGACGTGGAAAAAAAGTAGATCAAATTTAAGTCAGATTTGTTCACATTTCAATAACATTTTGTTGTTGTTTTATTTATAGAAATTAATCATAAAATGCTTATAATCTTATGTAATTTATGTTAGTAGAAATGCTAAACAACTACGTAGTTAAATACTTTACAGATAAAGAGTTACAGGAATTTATACTGTATCACAGGCTTCAGCATGCATTTCATTGTGCAAAATGTGAATGTTTTAATCTGAACAAAAAGTTCTGTCTAAAAGGTGTAAAGTCTCATATCTTCCAGAGCAGGACTCTCATCCTGGCCAAAGCAGGACGATGATAAACAAGATTTTAGTTTGTTTTTTTTATTTTAACTAGGCCAAAAAAACTTACATTTAAAAAAAAAAAAACTATATAACTTTGTATGATCCCAGGTTTAAAATGAGTGGCCTCAGCGGGAACATCTGATATTGCTGAAAGTGGTCCTCCATGAACTCAGGGGGCTTGTCTGTATACCCTGGCACATAAAAAATTAGGAAACATTGCCACCAACCTATCCTGAATTAACTAGTGTAAACAAAACAGCAAACAAAAACATGAGGGAAAGGGGGGACCACTGCAGACAGGGGCGTGAAAACCTACTTGTAGTAGGGTTGTCACGATACTAAACTTTTCAACTCGATACCGATACTAAGGAAAAAATTTGATACTCGATACCATTTTCGATACCACAAGGATAAAAACAAAGACTCCAAAATTCTACAGAAATATTTTCATTAATAAATAAAATACAATAAATAAATACAATAAAGGCTGTATGCTGTGTACAATATTAAGCAAGCTTGATAAAAAACTTATAAAATTAAAATTAAGTGTTCCTTCCTTCGCTATGCTTTGCACACATAACAATGACACTAGCCAAACTGGTTAAGAAACAAAAATAATTCTCACCAGCTGCACCTCTTACAAAAACAAGTATTGTATCCGGATACAATGTTTCAGTATCGATACTTTTTTGAGTATCAATACTTTTGACAACCCTTTTATGTAGACACATTACTTGCCACCCTGCAACTCCCTCCCACCTCCAAAGGATATTTTTTTTATGCATCTATAAATTTCATATATTTATGAACAAAAAAAAAACATTTTATTACTCATTGTCTGTACACACTCACCCTCCATTCATCTCTCACATCTGTATCTTCCTGTCCGACATTTTCCTCTGTGGTGTTAACTTACCATGTCTGCCTGCAATAATTTTCCCAAACAGACACAGTGAATAGGTGACCACCAGATATTTAAACCATCCATCCATCCATCTCCTCTCGCTTATTCCATCAGTGTCAGAGTGTATCTCCGGCAGTCTATGGGCTAAAGGCAGGGTACACCCTTGATCCTTGTTGACAGAGTTGCAGGGCAACACAGAGACCTGCAGATTCCTGATGTGACCAAGGAAATAATTTGGTTTCAGGGTAAAGCTTCTGCTGATAGATAGACCTCTTATGTGCATCATTCAAATGAGATTTAATTTCTTAATTAATCCATTTCTCATATCGTAATGCTAATCTGACGGGCGAACGGTCAGGCTGCTCTCAGTCTCTTACTCATTTAATCATGATGAATGGAGGCTCATGCATAGCTGATCGCCGTCACCTGCACACCAACCAAACCCTTTAGCTTCGTTGCTACCAATTAGAAATGAGGGGAAATCATATTTTTAACCAAAGTTTACAAGGAATTTGATGAAGAAAAAAAAAAAGAAACAATATTTTTTATTGTTTCTAAGAAACGATCTTAAATCTGAACAATTTAATTTATAAACGACACATAGAGCGATCCCTGCTGCTGCTGCTGAGGTCCTTTGACTTATTCAGGAGCCGAATAGAAACATCAGTTGTACAACTCCCTCCAAAGGACAGGAGCAGAGAAGTGCGTCATTCCCTGTTTTGTGTTTTTTTTTCCCTCCCTGTCTCCTCTTTGCTTCACCTCTTCAACCCTTGAAAACCACTCATGAATATTTCATACGCCAGCAAGGCCTCTGCCCGCCCTCTTCATTTAATGATTCAGTCTGTATGTGTCTTACATAAACGTCTGTGTTTATGCATATGACCACGATTGTAGCGTATCGTTACACAAAACTAGATAAAAAGATGAAAAAAAAGGAGTAAAGAACATTTGCAAAGCACACAGGAGGAGAGTGAATGTGGCATAAATTATCAATCTGTGAATTATTTCTGCACAGTCTCCAGGCAGGGCATGTTGTATGTGGGTCTAATGTGCGCTTCCCACTGATAATGATACTGCAAAGCAAGATAAATGACCTCTTGTTCCAATGGCTGCGAATGACTCTCAGGTGGGAACTACAGCCTCATCATCCAGCAGAGAGAACATAGTTGGCTTTTTATGTAAAATCTAACTCTGAAAAAAATCTTATTATTGAAAGAACATAATGCATGGCTGGGTTTTTTTTTTTTAAACAACAGAATCAGTCCAATAACAGTGCCCCGTTGCCCCTCACCAAAATCCTCCATTAATAGACATATATTTAATCTATTTCTACTCTGCGAATATCAAATACAGAAAAATGAACATTTTATTTCGAATGTATTTTCCTATTATTTTAAGAAGTCTAATAGAGCTGAATTTATGTATTTATTTGTAACCATACAATATAAAACATGAGCTAAACCAAGAGTAAAAGAAAGTAGTAGCCAGGGGCAACAATCTATGCACTTGACTGAACGACAGAAAAGAAGAAAGAAGAAATCTGCATCAACCTTACTGAGAGATTGTTTTTTCCTGCCCTTCAATATGAAAGGGATATACTGTAGAGAAAGTACCTTAATAAATGTGACCGCCTCTATAGAAACAAGAGTTATAGGGTTGTACAGGTAGGTTATATTTAGAAAAAAAACAAAAAAAAAAAAAACAGGGGTGCTGAGTGCTTTCATCATTAGGTACAGACCATAAATGTTTAAATAATAATACTAGAGAAAGCAAAATATATCAGCTCTCAGCTATGGAGGAATACAGAAGAAACATCAAAGTGGAGATAAATGTTTTACAGTTTATTATTCACACTAGTGCTGCACCGATGCCATTTTTTGGCCCTGATACTCGATACCTAGCTGTGAAGTATTGGCCGATACAGATACAAACTTAACTTAGTGTGTGTGTATATATGAAGAACTGCATACTATTTGGATGTAAAATAATTGCCATCATGGCTTTGTTGCTGCCAGGGGCGGAGCTAGGTGGGGGTCATCCCTGTGGCCACCTCTACCATTTTTTTCTCTCAAGTAGAATATTCAAAACATTTTAATTTTATATATATTAACAATTACTTGAAAACAAAAACACTGTAGTTAATTATGCACATCAATATACTAACATTAGAGATGATTAGTACAGAATTCATGCTCTTTCAGAACTAGATTTTATGTTATATGCCATAAAGAGAAAATTATGTGTCTCTGCGCGTCATCAGACTTCAGTGGAATCATAGAAACTGTAAATAACTATTTTAATTAAAACCTATTAAATTATCAATTTATGTAGATATTAGTACTTGTAAATATCAATTTAATGTAGAATGATATTGTCAAGTCAAGTCAGCTTTTATAGTCATTTTCTTCATATGTACAAGACATACAAGGGAAATGAAATTATGTTTACTCTCTGCAATATACAAATATACAAGAAATATACAAGACTGACATTTAAAAACTGACATAAAGTGCGGGACATGACATATTGATAATGACGATGGAAAAGATGTTTGCTCCAGAACTCAAACCTCAAAGAATTTTATCAAATATAGCTTTTATATAGACGAATGTTTAAATGTATTCATTTATTTGTTAGCAAAGGCTATAGGAAACTATAGTTTGTCTTTATTTAGAAATGGTGACGTTGTGCTTGTTTCAGTTGGAACAGTTTAGATTGACCCTGAGGTTCTGGTGCCTATCCACTTTTGACCAGCCCCCAGTATACATTGGTTATTGCCTGGACACCCTTATAAAAGTTTTCTGACTACGCCTTTTGTTGCTGCTAACCTTTATGAAGCAGGAAAAATACTAATACAAAGTGAATCCAGTAGAACTTTTTATTGCCTACCTGGAATGGGTTGCACTAGTTGAATAAACTTTTGGCTCTCAAAATGGTATCGGTGCTCTATTTGTTGGTACTCGCCGACACCGATACAGCCATTTTAGTGATCCCCGCCCCGCCCAATACTGGTATCGGTGCAACACTAATTCAAACACAAACTAGAACACATGCACAAGGAAAATGAAATTCAAAACTGTTGTTTTATCAATTACTCATAAAACCTTTCTTCATTGTGTGCAAGAGTGTTAATACAACAACATGATGCTGAATAGAAAATAATTCTAAAATATGATTGTAAGAGGATCGATGCTTGTATTAGGAACAATCCTAACTTTATAAGAGCTTAACAGGGACAGCTTTATGATCTAAATTTATTGAATAAACCATCAGTGAACCTCATGTCTGAATGGGATTTTTCAACCACCATGAGGAACAATTTTTACTTTTCAACTCTAATTGGACTCTTTCCCCACAGAGCTGCTCTTTGCTAATGTAGTGGCTGCAAAGCTGAAAAGTCCAAGGTCTTAGAACTGAAAGCAATCACACAACTTTTTCACATTTTACAATTTTTCTAAAGAATGTGACATGGGAAGAATGCATTTAATTTTTTTTCTATTGAATGGCTCTATTCGGAGGCTTTCTAGCTATTTTTCTAACAGGATGCCAGAACTGCATGTTAAATTCCTTGGGGGGAAGAAAAAATCATGAAAACATTTGGGCTGTTTGTTTAGGTGACTCACAAACTCATTTTAAACTCAAATTTATAGTTGTGACAAGCAGTCATGTTCAGAGAAAGAAAACAAATAAGACTTGGGGAAAAAAAAAACTACTCCCCCGACTGACTTCTGGAATGCAAATTTTCAAACTGCTATCAAGCGGTTTTCTACCTTTCCATTCATGCAACATTTGGAAAACAAATTAAGTAGCTTCAAAATTGAACAATATTTATAGGAATGTGTAATTAGATGTGTAATCCCTCTGCCTTTGTGATCCTGTCGTTCTGAATAGCTCATGTGCATTGGGATCAATGGTGCAAAGTTCACACTGTTCTGCTTTGTTAAGGCGTTCTCCATTAGGGCAAGGTCTTGTTTTATTAAATTTATTTTGTCACTGAATGATTAACTGGCAGCCTGGAATTGAAATTTAAATGTTTCTTGAGTTATACGTCTTCAAGGGGTAATCATTAGCAAATCATATGGGGAGTATGCCAAGCCTCATTTTAAACATAAGGCATTTAAAAGTTAGTCCGTCTTCATCAGAGCAGATGGAGCATCTGCATAACATCAGCAGATATCGAGCAATGTAATTATAGGTTAAGTGCTGCTGTGTTTACCCGGCACTTGTTTTAAATCTTTTTCCAGTGTTTTTATTTCCTCCATTTCTTTTTTTGTTTTATTTTTAATTTTTTTTATTGTCATTACATTGTCACAAGTACAGAGCAACGAAATAAACTCTGTTATTTAACCCATCCCCTTGGGGAGCATTGGGCTGCCATTGCTCGGCGCCCAGGGAGCAGTGTGTGGTTAAGGGTCTTTGCTCGGGGAGCAAGAGTGGCAGTCCGTGGGAGTGGGGGTTGAACTTAGAGCAAAGGCACAATGCCCTAACCACTAGGCCGCCACTCCCCAAAGCAGGCATTTAGGGTTCTTGCCTTAGGACCCACACTGACAGCTCATTCCCCCCTGGTGGAATACGAACCCAAGCTTCCTGTTTGCAGGACGGGTGACTTGAGCAAGCCAGCCGCTTATATCTGTGTCGGCTACAGTTTTAAAGCATTTAAAACATAAATGTCTAAATGGTATTGCCGCTCAGAGATCAATATTCAGCAACCCTTTTGCATCAAAATCCATCAAAATTCAGTGCAACCAATTAACTTCAGAAGTCAATCATTGAAGGGAGCAGCTCAGGTGGCCTTTGTTTAAAACTGGAAAGATTGCAGAGTTTATGAAATAAAGCCATAAAAAGTCTGCAGTTAGCCACAAGCTAAGTTGCAGACTCAGTTAAGGAAGAAGATGCTCTGGTTCTGATGAGACAAAACTTACACTTTTGACTCACGTGTCTAATGTGGGTAGAACTAACAACATCACCATTCGAACTCTGACCCCGCATTCTACATCCATTACTTCTTTCTGTTCCAGTCCGCCTCTACGAAGCAAATGGTACAGCATCCGCGATTACTCCCGTCTTACTCCACTCTCAGTTCCTTGGAGCTCGAAGAGAGCTTGCACGGTTAATATATAGAAGCACAATATTAGGTGATGAAAGCTTAATTTACGTAGTATGACATCATCAAAACGTACAACTGATCTACATGTGCTCTTGGGAGTTGGTGGGAAAGTAATCGGGAAAATGTTTAAGCCTATCGGAAAAATAATTATATGTATTTTGATTGAGATGGCAAATTTAAAGTTGAAGTAGTTGTGGTTTGTGTCCAACAATTACATAAAACATTCTAATTTTTCTTCAATTCTAGTAACTGATGAGTTGTTACCCTATTTTACTTTGACAAACCAGACGTTGTTAAAGTTCTCTTTTCATGTTGGATAGGATTGCAACTGCAGCGCTTTATCTGGTCAGATTCCAGAGTAAAAACTGGAATTGTTCCGTAGTTTGACGGTGAAGGACGGGGACTAAGTATGTGAACAGTGACGTTCGGAGAAGTCACGGAGAATGCGGATTGGCTCTCGTTAAATAAAGGTATAGTGGAGGATTGTCTATTTCCAGTTGGATCCTCAAAATAAGTGGCTCTCCTAATTGTCAATATTTCTGGTGATGTGTTTACGTAAGGCTGTCCTACATGCTCGTCCCCATTTTCACTTACCGATGCTGAGTCTGACATAATCGAAAAATAGCAAATTTTTTTGGAAAGTAAGCTTGTATGGGTGATGCAAACAGCAACTTTTAAACAGAGCGTGCACAAGGAGAAATGGGCTTGTTCGTGCTCTCTCGCACGCATTTAATAGGCATCCCCTTTCAGGAGCGGGTACAGGGTCTGGATCCTCCACTATACCTTTAATTTAACTATGCAATTGCTCTTTCAGGTGTGAGTGGAGTGGAGAAGAGAAGTAATAAAGGGTTTGGAATGTGGGGGCAAGAAACAAGACACTGCACTGCCAAAACAATCTAAAAATAAGTCAACATTTCTTAAAATAAGTGTATGTTCCCTTAATTTGTGTAGGCAAATAAGATGATTTGCAAATGGGATTAGTTTTGTTTTTTTACCTTAAAATAAGATAATTAGATTAAATGCATTTGAAATAAGACAATGAAATATTTTTTTTCTTATTTTAAATGTCAGTTACTTGTTCCATTGACAAATTGTCTCACCTACATCCTCAAATCAAGAACAAATTAACTTATAAAAAAAAAAAAAAATGTATTATTTAGATTTCTTTTTTTTAGCAGTTTGATGCAGAAATTTAGTTCAAAGTCCCAAATCAAACTGGAAATCTGATACGACACTTGAAAAATGCTGCTCACAGCTGTTTTATCTCCAACCTGACGGAGCTTGGGATAATTGTTAAGAAGAAATACAGTTTTGCAACTATTTTTATATATCTACTTATTTGTTAACAGAATAAGATCTGAATAACCTGATCGGATATTCACATCAGTCATTCAGTGTGTGAAGCATGCATTTGTGACAGAAGCCACATCTCTTTAGCTGCTGCACGATAATTCATTCAGCAGCAAAAAACACTTCAGTCACAGGTGCCAATGTTCCCGGTCTGATTGCGTCAGTAACCTCCCCCTTCGAAGTGCACATGAACAGACTCTCTTTAGACAAGAGTTAGTCCAGAGCTGCCTTCGTCAAGGTCAGCTGGCACAGTTCAGCCCCACTAAACACGCTCTAATTGTCTCCACAAATGAACACTGCAAGAGCTTGTTTCTGACTGTGAATCATCTATAATGAAAGACCTCTCCTGTCTCAATTCTATAAAAATAAAACAGACAAAGACACTCAATGTAGAAGGTGTTGAAGTAGACTGTGTCCTTGGACAATTCAATCCTGCTTAAAACAAAATTAAACTTAGAGGCCCTTTCCTCTTGAGGCTGAAGACCCAAGCACATATGCTTCGGAGCATCTTTAAAAACAAACAAAACAAAAAAACAAAACAAAAAGAAGCCCTAATCAGCAGATTCGACAGTACATTATAAAACAGCTTTATGCTTCCCAGGTTTTGCTGCAATCTAGCTGAAAAGCTTGAAAGGTAAAAACAAACAAGATTAAATAGGCAGAAAAAAAGCAAAACAAACACAGGTCTTATAAGAGACTGTAGAGCAGCACATGAGCTGACTGATTAGTGATTAGGAGTGAAGGAATGAATCAGGTTTTAAATTAGGTGTTTTTGACAGGATCCCCAAGGTTTGGAAAGAGGCCGAGCGGTTTAAGTAAAGTGATGGAGCTCTGTAAAAGCTCAGGGTGAGCTGTCCTTCATGAGACCCACTGACGTCGGTTCAAGGCTGCTTCAACACTGAAACCTTTAGCTCTTATTAAACCTCTTCGATCGCGGAGATTCATAAAGGAAAAACACTCAGTACTCAGCTCTGAATTAGTCCCCCTTTATTCTTCTTTTATCCCTGGCTTTGCAGAGCCTCTGCAGCATCATATTGCTGTTTACTCATGATCTAAGCAGCAAGACTTTTCATGCAATCTTTTAAAGTGGTCCTGATCAATGATGCTCCAGGCTCTCAGAAGGTTCAGGGCTTCGGAGTTTTTCCCTTTTAAAATAGCATTACATTTTCTTTTTTCTTTTTTATTAGCTTTTATAACAAACATTAACTCTGTGAGGGGAAAGGTTTTTTCCTAATTACATTATTATCCATATCTACTCATCTGTCATACAGATGTCACACTTTTTTTCAGATTAAATCACGCCTCTTAATCACATACTGTATTTGAGTCATTTAGAACAACTTTCTTTAAAAATGCCACTATGTGTCCTCAGATTGAAGCTGATTATTTCCATTTTGCATGTATTGTAGATTATGTCTATCTATTAATTTTTAACCGTATCCTGGTTATAGATTTTTTTAAGCCACTAGCAGAGTACTTAATACATTTTTTTTTTTTTTTTTTTCTACATTTAATTTTCCAAAGATCTCTTAGGTATACGATTTAAAAATCCTAAATATTTTTATTTCCAAAGATGGCTTCAACAATATCTCTAACCTTCATCCAAAAAGGGGATATTGTGGTACAGTTTCAAAAAATATATAGAAGACCCAATTCTTTCCCTCCACATGATCTCCAACAGCCAGTTTGATTTGAATATTTAAATGATTATTCTGGGGTGCAAAAAACCAAATCCTGTTCTTCCAGCTAAATTCCTTCCAGCAGGGAGAGTACGTTGTTAAACATTGTTGTCCATATCCTGCTCCATTCTTCCACCGGTATTTTAGTCCTAGATTCTGCTTCCCATCTTGTCTTTATTTTCAAACTTGGGTTTTCCTTCAATGTCTGGTAAGTATTATATAATTTGGAGACTGCTTTCAAAAAATATTCCAGTTTTTATGCGTTCTTAAAGATATATAAGAGTTCTTCCCCTAGTATGTTATCATCTTTCAGTATTTATTTATTTCTTGCAGTGATATCTAGAGCTGCAACTAATGATTATTTTGCAAATTTATTAATTTGTCGATTATTTTTGCGATTAACAATCGGATAGCCAAAGTTTCTTCAAAGAAGACTATACGGAAAGTTCAAACTTTTCCACTTGAGGATTTCTGGATAGAGCATATTGACAGATGAAAAAAATGTTTTATCTTCAATGCAAAATAGTTATACTTTTTTTTTTTTTTTACAATCATGGTATATTACTGCTCTAAGTGGGTTGCTCTGTCAGCTAAAAGCATGTTTTAACTGATGACTGGCTGGATTACTCAATTCATTCACCTGCCTAACTCCGTCCGGTTTCACATTACCGTTCGTCTGATCCAACTGTTTCAGCCTCAATTTAACATCCTCTTCACCAACATTCCTTGTTATTATTTTCATTTTTTAGAATTTGGGGGGGAAAAATGTAAGAAAATTCCCATCCTTGCATCAGAGCGCTACCTGCTTGATCTGTGAACGGATTTCCATTCTTGCAACAAAACTAGCAGCAGCAGTGGAGATGCAATCCACTTCTCTAATCTATCTTTGTGCTCCTCCAATTTATTCCGAAGTACTCCAATCTCACTTTTTCTCTCACTTCAAACTTTGACATCAGCTTCATATTTGGCATGCCTTCCCTGGAAATGCCTTTCCAAATTAATCTTTTTATTACTTGACAACTTCTCATTACAAAGCAAAAATACAGACAATCCTTCCGCATTGATAATGAAAGCAAATTATTTGGTCCGTTCTTCTTTAAATCCTCTGTTCTCATCAGCTAGCATCCTTTTTTCCCTTTGGGATCCTTGGCCCATGACACACCGACCACTATGTTTGCTTCACACAGCGCTGCGCTGAAAGGTGTGTTGCAGACAATGACCACTGATCTCTACGGCTATGATACAAATTTTCGTTCAAAGAAATGTTTATATTTATAATACAGATTTTTACAGCATTGGAAAACCAAATTAATGTTTGTTTAACCTCCTGCCCACCATTTTAAAATGAACAAACAAAAATAGACAATTTTCATAAATTTTGGAAAAAGCTCCAGGGAGCCGCAAGGGGGGCGCTGAAGAGCCGCATGCGGGTCTGGAGCCGCAGGTTGCCGACTCCTGCTCTATAGGCTCTATGAACAAAGCAAACAGCAAGGGACTCAGCAGACAGCAATGTCTTATAGACCTTTCTAACAGAAAAGAGTCTGTCAATTCACCATTAATATTTAGTCTGGCTGATGGTTTATTGTAAAACGAATTATTTTAATCCCATCCTGGCTAAAACCAAATGTGTGCACTTAAATAAAAGCATTCATGTTACTGATTCAAATCTATGATCAGCAAAGCCTGCATTTTGGTTTATATTTCTAATGATATGTAAAGGTCTCTTTATATTGTCATGTGTCTGACGAGACTGTATAAAGTCTATTCAATCCATATTACTAATTGGTGCTAAAGTTTTTCTAGTCTCCAATGATTATTGAGGTAAATTGTTTGTAATCTAGGTTCAAGATATTAATAACCACACCATATCAATGCTGGTGTGGTTTCCCTCTTTGATAAGACCCAATTAAATTTTCACATTAATAAGGGTGATAACTCCTCTTTTAAATTTTTATACCTTCTTGCTGTAAAACCGCCCTTATCAGGAGATTTATTTGCTTTGAGTCAGACTATATAGTAGCATATATATATATATCCTCCTATGTTATGTCCGACGTTATTAATCTATTTGATCTTCTGTCATCTTTGGTAGGGATAATGACTTTAGCATCAATTCCATATCCTGGTCAAAGTCTATTAGAGGTTGGAAATGTGCAGTTTTTTCAATACTTTACAAAACATTCTTTAATTTCCTTAATCCTGTATGTTGGTTCTTCTGTCATTACAATTTTTATTGTGATTATTGTAGAATTAGTATGTTTTCTGCACAGTCTATAAGCTGATAATTTAGAATATTTACTACTCCCTTGGTATTATTACCTAAATTTTTCAAAGTTTCAAGTGACTTTCTTTTTTTTTATTTACCCCCAGGATTTCTGATTTGGTGACAGACAGCTCAATTAATGATAATTTATGTAATTAATGAACCACAGATTTTGATATAAACAGACTGATACATTTTTCAGAAAAATTGGCTTATAGTCAACAGAAAAATCCCCTATAGTATTTATTGGCATAAAATAGCACTAAAAATTTGATTTACTACGTATTAGTTTCTACTTCCTTCTAGTAGACACTGACACGGTGAAAAGGTTTCATGCAATTTCCCATTTTTAGAATTCTCTGAAGGAAGTAAAAATCAATTTGTTGCAAACAGATTGGTGAGTTAAAAAAAATCTCTTCATTTCTGCACAAATTGATCCAACAATCCTAATTTTCGCAGGTCCCTCAAAACATTAGGCACCTGGAGAGAAGAGTTTTGAATGGCTACTCAAAGTTGACCACTTACTTAGCCCAGAAAACTCAATTTATTGACCGCATATGTCCCACTTATAGTTATTTCTAATACGGTTAAGCTTGCCAATTTGATCAACCACCTTTCAACCACATAAAGTCCTGATAGAGATGTAAAAAAATCCCCTTAGAAACACCATTAATGCTTATATGTTTTAATTTCTGAGCATCTCCAATTTAAGTACAAATCAGCACCTTCTCTTTTCAAATATTATCCGTAGACCAATTGTCTCAAAAAAATGTTGATTAGCAATGGTTACCTCCAAACAGAAGCAAAAGTTATCAAAAGCAGTTTTTTAAGAATATTAAAAAGCTGAGAGATTCAGTTTATAAGAAGTTTTCAGGATGTCCTGTAAACTCAGGCAGATAGAACTGCAGAATCCTGGTGCCTCCAGGGCAGAGCTTAAACAACACTGGCAGCAAGAGGAAGTGAGTGCATCTAAAGGAAGAGGAAGAAATGTTTGTGTATTTATTTCTTGCTTCGACTGAATAACCTCAAGAAAAACTCAATAGCTACCCAAAGCAGATCATTTGTTCTTAACACTGCTTAAGGATAAAATATATATACAGAAAATAACACCTTACACAAAAGGTGGCAATAAAAGACACAAAGGAACTTTTCTTTTTTAAGAAGCCCCTCTAATAATACCTCTATATAATGAAGATAATATTTCCTCTTGAAATGTAATTTTTTTTTTCCTTAGCAAAGTAATAAAACCCAAAAAAAAGCTATGAAGTATAACATTTCTGTCACTGTTAAAACTTATGATAAAAACACTGAAATGCTTTTCTCTCACTTTAAAAACATGAACAAGCTGTTCAGCACAGATACAAAAACAAACAGGCGCTTTCCATTGTTGTTGAAAAGGGCAAGGTGTGATTTCTGTTTACTCCATTGAAAAAGCAACAAAAAACAGAGCTTAACCTTTAAATAATCTTGTACTCAGATAGGAAACGAAGTGTAGCTTTGTAACTATTCTCAGGCTCATTACTCAGATTGGTCCATCATGTTTGGATTAATACAACAGGGCAGAAGCTTGAATTAAATAGAGGTTAATTCTATCTAAGACTGATTATGAAGTTAAACTTTGGCTTATTTTTACCTACACCATTGCTTTTTAGCCATTTGCATTCATATCTTTAAACCTATTTATAAAAATAAAACCTCGGGTGGGTTCAGTCTCCAGGGTGTCTTTTTATAGTCAGTAGCAACGGTCTTCTGCAGCTTAAGAAAGAATGCTATTCTCTTCAGAAGTAGGCAAATTAGAAAATGTGAGCTCCAAGTTTGCATCTGTGAAGGCCTCAGAGCTTTGTAGAGCACATTAGTGCTCACACACAGTAATTAAGACATATAAACTAGTGAGGTGAAAAGGAAGGTGGGTAATAAAACTACATCCTAAGTAGGGCTGCAACTACTGATTATTTTGCAAATAGATTAATATTTTAATTAATTATTAGATTAACTGATTAGTAATCGGATAGTCAAAGGCCCCTTAAAGAAGATTTTCTTTACTAAATGAAACCTGGTGAAACTAAAACTCTTGTGGCACAGTTGGTAGCACTGTCGCCTCCCTGAGCATGCATGGGTTCTCTCCAGGTACTCCAGCTTCCTCCTACAGTCCAAAACATGTCTGTTTGTTCAGTTTGTCTCTGTGTTGCCCTGCAATGGACTGGTGACCTGTCCAGGGTGGACCCCGCCTCTCGCCTATAGACAGCTGGAGACCCCTCGTGGCCCTGCTTGGGATAAACGTGATGGAATTGGATGGGAGAAACTTCTGGATAAAGCATATTAACAAACTAATTTTCTTTTAAATCTTCAATGCAAAATGTTTAGATATTTGTTTACAATTTTGAAATGATTACTGCTCTATGTGGGTTGTTCTTTCAGCTAAAGGCATATTTTACAGTCTCTATACTCTATTTAACAATTAGTTGATTACTAAATTAGTTGGTGATTATTACAATAATCGATTAATCAAGATTTATCTGATTAATTCTTTCTGCCCTGATCCTAAGCTTTGAAAAATCAAACCTACCAATACCTGTGCACCAAAACCAACGGACTGGAAAAGGAGAGCATTAAGCAGCAGCAAAGATGTTCATGGTAACTCTGGAGGAGCTGCAGAGATGCACGATAAGGTGACAGGACAACTACTAGCAGAAAGGAAATACAATGTTTGAAATTAGAAAATAACCCATGCAGCAAACAGTGAATGTGTGGAAAAAGGTGCTCTGCTCAGAATTTTTTTGTTTGTTTGTTTGTTTTTTGGGGCTTGATGTAAAATCTCTTAGAAGAAAGGTCAGCTGTGCACATCCCTACTACTGAGATGAATACATACAGAGAACAAAAAGTGTCAACATTGCAAAATACTTTAGAAAAAGGTAGAGAACTACCCTTTTCAACAGAACATACAGCAATTAGATCAAAGCATTCTAGATTGGTACTAGACCTACATATGATTGTCTCACCAGGTTAAGAATCTGATTTATTTTGCAATATTTTCAACCTTTGGAGGAAATAAAACACAATCAGTTCTAATTCTTGCAAAATGTGTTCCTACAAAGTATTGAACATTTATGTATAATCTATCTTCCATTTTGAATTGACCAGCAAAAAAATAATTTCCAATTTAACTACATCAAACTTTGCCATATGCATCAGAATGTTACAACCAGTCAAACTTCGTGAAGGCAAAATGGAAAATACAACTCTGCAGAATGCCCTGAAAAATCTGAGCCCATTTGAAAGGATTTCTCAAACAGTCGATGGCAGATTGATTTCTCTCTGGATGTTTGTCCAAACAGAATCTGTTGAATTATGAAAGTCTAATCAACGCAGTCTGTTATAACTTGTCATGTTCGAGGCGTTTTCGGTGCTTTGGGGTGAATCCGGGCTCCTGCTGACCGCTGTCCTTTCAGCACCAAGCTCCAGTTGAAGGTTGTCAGGCAGCCTGCAGCCAAAAGGCATCGCTCAGCCTGGTGCTGATGTTGCAAACAACGGCTCGGCTTTCTGAACTCCCCCACCCCCCCCACCACCACCAAATCAATGCAAACACATCCTACTGTAGTACTAATACTACAGGCGTAGATCTGTGAAAAGCATCCTGCTCTGGCCTTTTTTCTGCTCACTAAAACATGGCCATCCAACGCGCAGGTATCAGGAATTACATCGCATTGTTTGGGTAGAAAACAGATAACTTACGCGCTCCAACTGATCGATCCGTGGATGGCATCCCCCTTCCCCCCCACTGGTGGAGGATTAGCTCCTCCTAAATCAAATAGGCGTCCTCTGTAATTGTTATTATTTTCTTTAATTTGATGCAACGGTGAGTCCAGGTGGGAGAGCGCTCCGCTCCTCTTGTGGCGCCGCTCAGCACGCATCCAGGAGCGGCTGCCGTGCAGGACTGAGGAGCTCCACTTATGTGGGATGATGATGATGTCGCGGGAATAGGAGCGTTAGTTTCCTCCTAACGAGAACATGCACCGCCTGAGTCACCCCGCATTTTCCAGGCAGAGTCCATCTATCAGCACACTGGAGTAGAAGGTTATTTACCTAACATTTAAACCCTTTTGGAATGAGGATTATTGCTATTCTTTATTCTCTAAAGAAAAAAGGAGGAAATAAAACTGGAAAAGCATGCATCTATTTATAGCCCAGGCTTTTCCAACAGCTTTCATTTAAAGCCACATGCCTCTTGCAAATGCTACATCCTCCATACATAAGCTTTGTTTGTTTTCACACCTTCTGTTTGCAGGACTGTGAGAAAAAAAAGGGGGGAAAAAAAAGGCTTGAGTTGTTGGCACTGGATCCAATGCAAGGATGGTGCCAGGATCTGCAAACGCCTTTTACAGCCATGAGCATAATGTGGGTCATTGCCCCACTTATGTGAAGCACATCATGTTATCTTACTGTGTCGCCTTATATGGCTTCAGTTTTAATTTTTAATAAATGTTTGTGAAAAATGATTAATCAAAACCCAAACATCAACATTTAAAAGAACTTCTGTTTGCAAGAATTTAATTTTGAATGAATAATGGACATAAAAACAATAGTCAATTTACTTTCATTTATGGTTGAAGTGTCTTGCGTTGGCACTGGGTATACAATAAAAAAGCATTTTAAAGAGTTCAAAATTGTAGCATTGATATTTAACCTCTGTTCACTTTGATATCAATGAATACAAACCAAACATTACAAATATATTGACCAAACTGGACCCTGATTTCAAAGAACCCTGATGTGGGTACACCTAATTTCAAATTTGAATATCAGAATAGATCACTGTGCCTATAGTGCTTGCACAAGCAACCTATTCCTTTAGACCTATCCCCTTTTTTGTACATTTAAAATAAAAACAAAAATTGATTTTATTGGGACTTTGTGAGCTAAACCAATGCCAAGTTCTGAAAAGAAGGCCTGAAAAAAAGGCTTGGTTCTACAACTTTTTGTGCTGATGCACGTAAATACAATAAAGTGCAACCAAAAATTTCCAGAAGCTAGCTAACTAATATAAAAGTTGATTAAGCCAGATTTGTCCTTCCAATAGAGACAGCTTGTTGGTTATTTAGCCTACACTGGATGAGCCGCGGTGCAACAGTTATAAGCTGCTGTTATTCTTCTTGCTGGTGACCATAGGGTTCTTTCAGTACTTTTTTTTTCTGAGAAATGTAATTGCCTAATATAGGTGATTTGACAAGGGTGACGGAGGTTGATATAGATGTAGTAGATCTCACACACTTGACAGGGAGGAACCAGATCCTACAAACTTGACGGGAGATAAATCTTACACACTGTCCCTTTAAAGAAAGGAAGATATGTTTTTGAAGGGATCCTGTGCTGTGGGTAGCAGGTTTGGAAACAACAAAATGTATTCAGATAATGTAATTCACACAATAAATGTATTTATTTGAGAGCCCTAACCATAAGTGACTCTGACCTAAACGTTGGGATTTTCTGTCAGCAAAATCCCCTTCAAAAGTCAATCGCTTTCTAAGTTTCTTTGTGGTTGTTACAGCTGGTGATAATTTGTGTGCAAATGTAAGTGTGCAGGTGCCAGTTGCTGATTGGTTCCAGGATGATGACATCATGACATCCCATTGGTGGCTTCCTGGAAGTGACAACTATAAAAAGGCTGCTGATGTGGACTTCCTGGTTCCGTCCTCCACTCTTCCCAACTGGCCACACTGTTACCACCTGAACATTCTGGAGCTTGTAAGAGTGAGCTGCCATTTCTGTTGCTTAAGTTTTCTCCTGTTTTTCTTAGTTAGGGAGGTAAGGTGACTGTCATTTGTTTACTTATACTGCAGTAGGTAAGTTGGTTCATTTCTTTGTTTTAGACAGTTGCCTTTTGTTTGTTATTTTTGGCATATAGCTCTCTCTGAAGTCATTTGCTCCACTTATGTTGTAACTTTAGAATTATTTTCCTTTTTGTAAATAAATCACTTTCTAAAGATGTGCAACTTTGTATGTGTGAGCTACTTGGGATGGGAAGAGGATGGATCCACTCTTTAATATGTTATGGTCTGGCAACCCTAGACGGGTCGTAACAGTGGTGCGTAAATTAATTTATGCTAAGGTCAATATTGTGGAATCCCTCTTTTTTGTAGTTCATTCTTCTCTGCTCAGAAAAGGTTATGAAGATGTGCATCTATCCTTTTAATGTCAAATATACCGCTGATGGTGCAGTAAATCATCTCTTTGCTAATATTTTCAGCATCTAACTTACTACTAGCAGGGCGGAGTGGAAGCCTAGTGGTTAGGGCATAGAGTATGGACTTCTGAGGTTGTGAGTTCGAAATCCACTGCCGTTCTGGCTCTCTGAGCAAGACCCTTATTGCTCCCCAGGTGCCCCACAATGGCAGCCCACTGCTCCCCAAGGGATTGGTTAAATGCAGAGGTCAATTTCTCAGATAATCTGTGTGGCGGTAAAGAACTGGCTTTGTTTTGAGCTGTGCTGAATTCTGGGACCCAGCAGAATTTCATCCGCTAGATGGCCTCCCGAGAAAGGCAGTAAAGTCAGTATTTGATTTTTTTTCTCAGTTCATGCATGAACTCAGAAAAATTTAAATATTGATTCTCCAACATTACTCTATTAAAGGCATTTCTGTCACAGTTAGAACAACTGTCTCTAAAAAGATATACAAGTTTTTCTTATATGTTTAAGTTCACCAAAACCAAGCAGAGGAACAGTCTGGATGTATAGAACAGCCTGATATGAGCTGTTTTTCACTCTGAGCTAATGGAGTTCATCAAAACAAGCTGGGGTGTCTTGAAAGCTAATTCTGTCTGACTATAATTTTTGTTCTATATCTTGTTATAAGATTCATTAAGTTTAAATGCGATTATAAGGAAGTTACTCAGTGGAGCTCCAGTTTTATGAATGTAGGTTTAAAATTTGATTTTATTTTGTATTATTTTTAAATTCTTACTAACTTCCAGGCAACGTGTTTATGTGTTTTTTTTATTTGAGGTGGGAAGAATAAAATGCCTAAGAATGCTTAAATTAAAATATTAAGTAAAATAGATTTGTATTTTATAATCAGTTATCGTATGTTCCAGTTTTGGACAATCATTAATACTTTTGACTGAGAAGGGGACTCATGGTAACCAAAAATACCCAAAGGGGTACACAGGTCAAAAAAGTTTGGGAAACACTGGCATAGGCTACCAATCACTGAAGCAGAGATATAGCATCCTGGTTTGTGTAAGCCTGACTGTTATCTTAGTCGGGAACAGGCTAGCAGCACACAGTAAATTACCTTTATAACTTCTGTATTACTGCTTTCGTGAAACCAAGTAGCGTCTTAATTTGCCCCAGAAGTTCTGATTTAATCCTTTAATTCGGTTTCATGAAAAAGGGATCTGTTTCCCACGTCTAAGAACGGATAGCACCAGGTAGGAAGAGACATATGCAACCCACAAAAATTCTAAATAAAAGCTTCCAAAAAGAAAATAAAAACAAATTAACTGAAACCATAACAACACTTTAAATCAAAATGATATTGTAGTGAAATACAGATTACTATAATTAACTACACTAGCTACACATGCAAATTCTATGTGTGTTGAAACATTAGTTCAGGATGTCAGTCTGAACAAAACATCCCCACCATGATGCATATGGTGGCAGCATCATGCTATGGAGAGACTTTCCTCCTGGAGGAATGAGAAGAGTTTTTTTCTTTGGTTTTGCCCTCTGAGGACCAAAAGGGAGTAATACAAAGTGAAGTCATTCACAAGCAGGCAAAATGAAGTACTTGAGTCTTTATTAAAGGAGTAATGAGGAATTATAAATTAACCAGGAGCACCTTGGGCGGCATCACAGGAGGAAGATAAACAGGAGGATCTGACTAGAACTGACTAAACAGACAGGCTTAAATGCTAATTAGGTTGATCAAGAGAAGACAGCTGAGCTTAGTTGCTGGAGCTGAGAGAGAACAGGCAGTCAAAGCACCGAGGGCCCAAAGAGATGAAATTGGGGAGATTAAACTGTTTATTATATCAAATCATTCTTATTTGTGTGAACTTGTTGTAGTTAAGCCCCTGACTGGTGCATAAATTATTGCACTTCTTTCATTATTCTCTTTTAGTTTGCTTTTTTATGATGTTTTTCTCTTATTCCTTTCATATTTCCTTCAAATTAAAATACATTTCCTACAATAATTACTTGACCCGTACACTAGATGGTAGTGTTGTGCAGCACAACTATTGTGTTTTCTTACATGTCTATCACTTTTCTGACTTTACAAGATTTTAATCCCTGCTGAGTGTGATTCATTCAATACAATTCTTTCTTCTTTCAAGTGTCATCTCTTAAAAATGTTTAAAAGAGGGAAATGTCTATTCTCTATCCGCACTCCTTTTTCTCACAGTTTAATCAATGAATGAATCGATAAGAAAATGTATTTCAGATAATCTATTAAAATTAGGTTATATATAATTAATGATATATGTAATTGCATTTTATGTACAATTTACGAATTATTTCTAAATGGGATATCAAGAAGTGAAACTTATTTAGATATATCTTCTCTTCCTACATTACTTAACAAGAATCACATTAAATACTGCAGAATGAGAGTCTGTGGTCATGTCATCAATTAGCATACTGAAACTGAAGCATATGAAGTGGGTCACCAGTGTCCTAACTTGAGATCACGTGAGCAGGTTCAGCAGGTGAATTAGTTAGGGGGGGTTGGGGGTCTCTGGTTGGGTTGCCTGTGCACGGCATGTGGACCCCGATCCCGGGGGGACTTTTGCTGGGGGTGGTCTGGTCCAGGTGCTGGGTGGGGGGGCCGGGCCCGAAGCAGGAGCGAGAATTGTTGGTGCGGCGGTATCGCCGCTCCCCTACCCCCCATCCGGATTTTAGGTTCACTTATTGGGTCATCCGATAATCCCTGGTCCAACCACCGGTGCCGCCGGGTCTTACCTATTTTGCATAGCCAAATGGAAAAGCAAATAACTTAGGAACTGTAAGCCCAAATTACATGTGCAATACAGTATTTGAAAGCTAACATCTTCTAGTTTCTGAATATATAAATTAAAATTGGGCAAGCAGAACAAAAGTAGAACAACTAAGCGGCATCAGTTCAGACATGACTCAAAGTTGTTGTTTTTTGAATCTCTGAAATGTTAGGTGTTGTTGGAACAGCAATAATAAAGAAATGCTTGAGAAAAGGCAGGTCTAATTATTATATTTTATTATTTTTAATTTTTTTCTACATCATGTCAACCACAAATGCAGATAATTGCAGACATATAGCTACAACAGTTCCAGAGTTGTGGGGCTTTGAACACTGAAGAATTTTGATGGCCACAAAACATTTATGAAGTATATTTTTTCCACTTTTTTCAGAATCAGTGTATACTCACCGGCCACTTTATTAGGTACACCTGTCCAACTGCTCGTTAACACTTAATTTCTAAGCAGCCAATCACATGGCGGCAACTCAGTGCATTTAGGCATGTAGACATGGTCAAGACAATCTCCTGCAGTTCAAACCGAGCATCAGTATGGGGAAGAAAGGTGATTTGAGTGACTTTGAACGTGGCATGATTGTTGGTGCCAGAAGGGCTGGTCTGAGTATTTCAGAAACTGCTGATCTACTGGGATTTTCATGCACAACCATCTCTAGGGTTTACAGAGAATGGTCCGAAAAAGAAAAAACATCCAGTGAGCGGCAGTCCTGTGGGCGGAAATGCCTTGTTGATGCCAGAGGTCAGAGGAGAATGGCCAGACTGGTTCGAGCTGATAGATGGGCTTCAGTGACTCAAATAACCACCCGTTACAACCAAGGTGGGCAGAAGAGCATCTCTGAACGCACAGTACATCGAACTTTGAGGCAGATGGGCTACAGCAGCAGAAGACCACACCGGGTGCCACTCCTTTCAGCTAAGAACAGGAAACTGAGGCTACAATTTGCACAAGCTCATCGAAATTGGACAATAGAAGATTGGAAAAACGTTGCCTGGTCTGATGAGTCTCAATTTCTTCTGCGACATTCGGATGGTAGGGTCGGAATTTGGCGTCTACAACATGAAAGCATGGATCCATCCTGCCTTGTATCAACGGTTCAGGCTGGTGGTGGTGGTGTCATGGTGTGGGGAATATTTTCTTGGCACTCTTTGGGCCCCTTAGTACCAATTGAGCATCGTTGCAACGCCACAGCCTACCTGAGTATTGTTGCTGACCATGTCCATCCCTTTATGACCACAATGTACCCAACTTCTGATGGCTACTTTCAGCAGGATAATGCGCCATGTCATAAAGCTGGAATCATCTCAGACTGGTTTCTTGAACATGACAATGAGTTCACTGTACTCAAATGGCCTCCACAGTCACCAGATCTCAATCCAATAGAGCATCTTTGGGATGTGGTGGAACGGGAGATTCGCATCATGGATGTGCAGCCGACAAATCTGCGGCAACTGTGTGATGCCATCATGTCAATATGGACCAAACTCCCTGAGGAATGCTTCCAGCACCTTGTTGAATCTATGCCACCAAGAATTGAGGCAGTTCTGAAGGCACAAGGGGGTCCAACCCGTTACTAGCATGGGGTACCTAATAAAGTGACCGGTGAGTGTGTATAACAAAAGGTAGAATCTTCACACCTATAAAATGATAGAATATAGAATGACTATTTCATAAATACATTTTAGGAAACAATACCCCCAAGTTTAGGAAACTTACTGGTTTTAAATTCAGTTTACTAAATTAAACAGTGGAATAAAAATATTAACAACTGTGTTAATATAACAAGAAAAAACTAAGATGTACTAATAGGATCTTTCTATTTAAAGGGACACTATGCAACATTTTTCAGTTAATTAATGTGTTCCATAACGTTATGGATGATTAAATGAGTCATTTCAGGTTGAACAAAGGTATTCTCGGCCGCCCTGGTGGTCTGTGGGGGAAATACTGCACTTGCAACTGCAGGAGCACCGACCCGCACCCACAGGCTCAGAAGTCTCGTGAGAGTCAGTCTTGCTTTACGGCGAGAACTGCTACACCCCCCAGTTAAAAGCATTCTCGTTGCTAGCACAGTGGCAATCTTTGTGCAGTTATGCTACGTTCACGCAGCAAAAGCAGCAAAATCGCATCTGCTGCTTCATTTTTGCTGCTTGTACCAGTTAGTACTGACGCGCGGCTGAAGCAGCTTTGCTGCTCTGGCTGCAAAAGTGTGTCTGAGGCGCGTTGGGCGGAGCTTCACTATCCTTTCTCTGCCTTGCAGCTATATTTGCTGTGATCAGTGGGAATAAAGTAGTTTTAATATGTGTTTAAGTGAGAAAATACACCTGAAAACGTAATCAGTGCAGTCAGTTCATTCAGATTATTATCCTGCCTTCAATATTTTTTCTGTCGGAGCCGCTCAGACCCCCACATACCAGGGATGCGCCGACAGTATGGATCCCTTCATCAGCAGCGGTTCACCGCGGCAGCTGGTAGGTGTTTTTCATCTAAATAATCCAAACTGCATATTCTGCCGGCAGATTTCTGCATTTTAAGTTAATTTAGGCGTCAATAAACTGTTTAAGAGCAGTGATCATCAGCGCTGTGTCTCTCTCCCTGCGTTAAACGCACCGACGCGCTGCTGCAGCCGCTCAGACATGCTGCGCCTGCAGCTCAAAACGCGCCGCGGGACCTTTGCATGTAAACTCGCTGCTTCTGTCGCGCCAGCTACATCCAGTGTGAACGCAGCGTTAGTCATTCGCTGCTAAGCTCAAAACAACCGCGCCTGGCTTGACGGAGAAACCAGGAGAACAGCTGAGCATATTTACGACAGTGCACTTTTACTTTCGCCCTCTGGAGGGAGCCTCACTGGAAAATCAACACCGGTTGCATAGTGTCCCTTTAACTTATTCACTTGAGGTATTAAACTTAAATTAATTAAGGCAATCGGTTACCTCAAATTGTTTGAGTTCTACTTACTTATTTTTTTTATTTGATTTTGATTTTATATACTCTATATATACACCTCAGGATTCAAACCCCTATGCCCTAACCACTTGACCGCCACTCCCCTTCTAGGCGGCCACGCCCCTACTAGACAGCCACTCCCCTACTAGACCGCCACTCCCCTACTAGGCGGCCACTCCCCTAAACAAGTCTGGAATTCTCACTGATGATGTCATCAAGAACTCTGAGTCATTCCGGCTAGGACCTCTCATCAGAGTGGTTGGTATTGTTTGCTCAGAGGTTTTTTGGTTTTAAATTCAAGAAAAATCTCAAAATGTTTTCCTGGAGGAAGAAAGCTGATCTCTCTCAACTAAACCAAATGCATGAAAAGAATAAGAGAAACATTGAAGAACTCTGGGTACTGAGCGAAAACCTTGACAAGATTTTCTCTGAAACAATCTCATACCCTGATGTGGAACAACGAATGAAGGCTGAAACGGAGTTAAGCAAAAAATATGAAAAAAGGTTAAAGGAGCTTCAACTGGAGAAAGATGCCCAGGAGGTTTTCATGGAGAAAATAACTGCAGATACCAATATAGTAAAAGCCTTATCCTTGAAGAACAACGAACTTCAGCATCAGTTGAACAGTATAATAGAACAGATAAAAGATCCGACAATAATGCAAAATCAGTCCAAGCTTGCAAAAAAGCAGAAGAGAGACTTAAGGACAAATATCAAAAAAATGGAAGAAGAGCTTAAAAAGTTTACAATAGATCTTTCATATCAAGCTAAAGTGGCTGTTAGTTACAAAGAGGCTGAAGATTTGATCATAGAGTTGGAGAATTTTAAAGAACGTTTACTACAAAAGATTAAGGATTTTGAACCTCAGACCTCTATGAGGTTTGCCATTTTTAAAAAAAATAAGCAAGCAAAGGTAGAAAAAGAATTAGCTTCTGTCATGAAAAAAATCCGTGAAGTGAAAGGGAAACTTCACCATTTTGAAACCTATTTTAGAAAAGATAAAAATGAAATTGGTAACTGCTTTGATGGCCTTCCACACAAACAAACCCACTCAGAGGAAAACACAGAGCCTGCTGACCAACAAACCAATAAACAAGACTTTTTAGAGTCAGGATATAAGATGTATTACAAAGAGGGTGAGAAACGAGCTCTGTCACCAGTGATTGAGGTTTCCGAAGAAAGTCTATCAGAGGACAAATCAGATGAGGAGGCGGATTTTGATGACAAATCAACATCAGATACGGATGAATGTGAAAGTGAACCAAAGCCTGCTGACCAACAAACCAATAAACAAGAGATTTTAGAGTCAGGATATAAGATGTGTTACGAAGAGGGTGAGAAACGAGCTCTGTCACCAGTGATTGAGACTCGCGAAGAAAGTCTATCAGAGGACAAATCAGATGAGGAGTCGGATTTTGATGACGATTCAACTGACTGGTCTTCAGATACGGATGAATGTGAAAGTGAACCAAAGCCTGCTGACCAACAAACCAATAAACAAGAGATTTTAGAGTCAGGATATAAGATGTGTTACGAAGAGGGTGAGAAACGAGCTCTGTCACCAGTGATTGAGACTCGCGAAGAAAGTCTATCAGAGGACAAATCAGATCAGGAGGCGGATTTTGATGACGTTTCACTTAAATTTCCTTTAGAAACAGAGGAATGTGAAAGGAAACCCATTACTGCTGACCGACAAACCAAGAAACAAGAGTTTTTAGAGTCAGGATATAAGATGTGTGACAAAGGGCTGAAAGAATATACAGTGGCAGAGAAAGACAGACAAAAAGTTGATGCATCGAACCATATGCTTACAGAAAAAGACAGAGTGAATTCAAACGTGATGAGAGGGGACAACAAATTAGTTGCTCTGCTACATGAAAAGGGGTCACTAGAGTACAGCCTCCTACAGAAATTACAAAATAAGGAGAAGACCTTTGCACACTCTGTTGCCAAACTAGAAGAAGCTTCCCACCTCAGAACCCTAAAAGAGCAAAATGAATGTGATGTGGAGCTTGCACAGCACCAAAGCAAAGCAATCCTCATCCTGCAAGATGAATTGGCCAAAAAGGACAAGGTAATAGCAAATTTGGTGGAGATACATCGGCAAGAACTGCGAAAGCAGGCCGACAAGCTCACAAGCATGAGACAGACAAAGGACGAGTTGCAGCAACATAGCATGGAACGCATGCCAACAGAAAAAGATGGCGAGACTGCGACTCTAACTGCAAAGAAGGATGAACAGGGCCATGAGCTTGGCACCCTGCGAAAGGAAAAAGAGTTCCTAGAGCACTTCTTCCTAACGGTAGTGCGAATAAAGGACAAGGACATGGAACAAACCGTTGCTAGTTTTGTTGCTAAACTAGAAGAAGCTGCTCACAGGGAGGGAAAGCTTGAAGAACACCTCAGAACCCTAAAAGAGCACCACAGCAAATCACACCTCTTCCTGGAAGATGCACTGGCCAAAAAGGAAAAGGAAATTGCAAACTTGATGGAAAAACATCACCAAGAAAAGGAGGACCTCAAGAAACACTATGTAAACAAACTAGAAGAAGCTTCCTGCAGGGAAGTGAAGCTCCATGAATGCCTGATGACCCTAACCGAGCGTAACGTGCTTGAGGTGGCGCGTGGAAACAAAGCACTCCTCATTTTGAAGCGTGAACTGATCGAAAAGGACAGAGAAATATCACCGAGAACTGCGGGAGCAGGCCATCAAATCACGAGCAAGGACATGTTGCAGCAACACTTGAAACGTGGAGTCGAAGACCACAGGGACGATGAAGCTGACTATCTCTTTGCTGAAAAAAGAAAACTCAGATTTTCAGAAAAGGCAGAGCAACTATGAATTAGAAAAAAGGCATGTCGCTTGCTGTAAACGTTCCTCTTTCACTTACTCAGATACAACTTCCAAGAGATAGTGGACTGCTTCAATCACCGGACATGCCACCTAGCTGCCCTCACAGGGCCGCATGATCATTGCGAGGCAGAGTGTGCCTCTCAACAAGCTTTTTTTTCCCCTTCTCCTTTAATGACAAAAGATTGGGCTGCATGGTGGAGAAGTTTGTAGCAATATCACCTAGTAGAGAGAAGATTCTGGGATCGATTTCCGGCCCAGTGTCTTTCTACATGGTGTTTGCGTATTCTCCCTTTGCATGCGCGGGTTCTCTCCGGGTGCTCCGGCTTCCCCCGCTGTCCTAACACATAGCTGTCTAAAGTTTAAAGGTGTGAGTGTACACAGATATGGGTCTGTTGCCTGTGTTGCCCTGCGATGGACTGGACAGCTGTCTTTTTTTATGTTAAGCCAAACAAGGTTTGGTTCTGTATCCATCCAGTGTGATACTGCCTGGATTTCATAAAATCTAAAAATCAGGGAGAGAAACAATAATAGTAATAATAATAATAATGATATTAGTAATAAAAACAGTTTAACTCTATTGATCTCAAATAAGAGAAATGTACCTCTGCATTTAACCCTTCCCCTTGGAGAGTAACAGGCTGCCATTGTGGGGTGCTCAGGGAGCAATCGGGGGTTAAGGACATAGGCGTAACTTCCTTAAGGACTGGTGTGGACATGTCCCCACCAATCTTGACCGGTAGGGGGACAGTCTCCACAAATATCTGATTAAAACCACATTCATGCCGCTCCTCAGAAAGAAAATAAAAAAATTCTCCCCGCTGCTCACCGTCCACAAACCTCAACTAAAAAATCTCCGCCGCTCCTCAGAAAAAAGAATCTTTTGCCTCTGGCTTTCTCTCCATCACCCCCCTCCGCCCACCCGACACCCCCCTCTTCCCATAACACCTGTCGCTTCCCTCCAAAAAGCCCCCGCTATTGCTACTCCCACCATTTGATGTGATCAACAGGAGGATAGATAGCAACACAGCGGTGCTCATTAAATTTAACCGGTAGCTAACCTATTGGACTCAGGGTTGGCAAAAAGCTGCCTGACATCCGGAGCTTTTTCACCAAACAGCAGCAACGTGTAAGTTTTTTTGGGCAAATAAAAATGAGTAACAAAACATGACAGTAGCATTTAGGTTTTTCTTTTTTTTTTTCTTTTTTTTTTCTAACAGGGAACAAATATAATTCAGATTGCTTCCCCAGTGGAAGATGCTACGGGTTTTCAGGTAAAATGCAAACAGTGTTGCGAAAATATTCTTGATGAGATGTGTGAGATAAAGAACATTTTAAGGTTTTATTGTTGAATATGTGTCATTCAGCAGGCCACAAGCATGCTAACCGATTCAGGCACAGCAGTGGACTCAGACTTGCAGGTGAGAGGGACTTGTGGAAATATTAAGACCCAATTTTAGTCAGGAGAGACTTAAAGTAGTAAAAGAATAGAGAATAGTGTAAAAATAAGTGAATACCTTATTTAAAATATAACTGAGCCATTGGAAAAAAAACTCAAACCACTTTTTCCCGCCCTGTTATGTCAGCTACACTACATTCAGTATCGTTGCCATAGAAACAGACAACAGCGCCAATATAACAGAATTATACTAAAAGACACGCAAATAATTTTTTAGAGGGTTGTTTGTTTTGCGTTTATTAAGTGATGGCTGTGGTATATTAGCTTTCACTGCTATAAGCTTTCGCAGCAGTGATTGAAAAATGTAAAACACCTGCTCTACTGATGGTCTATCGGAGTTGGTGTTTAGGTTGAACATAAAGAGCACCTTTTATTTGAAGCTTCTTGTACTGTTTTAATCCCGGCTTCACTTAATTAAAACTTTTTCCTGACCTTGTTATCTAGTTGTCATAGTTCTGACATTCCGTAGCAAGCACTGCGCCCCTTTTTCTTTTATATGTCCACGTACATTTAAGATTTAGCGTATTATGTTGACAACTCATGAGCAAGCTGCTTTTTGCAATCTAGCAGGAAGGTAAGGATAGGATCTTGCAGATGTGGCATCACGCTGCAGGGGGTCCAAAAATAAAATATTTAAACAATTTTGGCATTGAAATCTTAGATTTAAGGGAGTTAATTCACTTAGTAAAAGTGCAAATTATAAATCTGATTACCGATTACTTTTAAGCTGGTTAAACATACTGCGACAGACTGGTGACCTGTCCAGGGTGATCCCACCTCTCACCCAGAACGTGGCTGGAGATATGCACCAGCACCTCCTGATCCCACTGAGGGATAAGGGTTAAAGAAAATGGATGGTTGAACATAGTCCGCTCTACGAGATTCTATCAAATCAGTATTGATACCCTGCTGGTGGATGTTCTTGACAGAAAGACGGAGTTGCTTAATCATATTATGCTTAAGGCCCCATAAGATCTTGTCCGAGTCCTGGTTTAAAAGTAAATTAATTTTAAAAAGTGAACTAAAATGGACCATCAATAAATGTTCTACAAATGTAATATATTTATTTGATTTCTTTGATTTGTACTGTCTGGTGCTTGGTGCAGTGTTTTAATTATTGTGAATATTTAAGACACTTCTTAACTTGTTTGGCTTGCATATTTTTACAGGGCACAGAAATGCTTATGCCAGCCAGTTCATGGACAGATGCAAAGTCAGATGCACAGGTGAGACAGTCAGAAAAAATTAAAATACATTAAACTAAAACCAGCTGGCCTTTTGTCAGAAGATAGTGGAAATTAATTAAAATTCTATTTTCTCAAGGAAATTCATTCATCGCTAGAGAACATCAAAGAATCTGAGGATGAAAGCCAGGAGGAAGGGAGAGGCTGCAGTCTTGAAGCAAACAATATAGACAATTTTTTTTGATACATTCATGAAACCATATCAGCCAAATTCCAAAGTCATTGAGACTAAAAAACTTTCAAATAGAACGTTGCATTTTCAGGACAGGTGGTATAAACGGCATCCATGGCTTCTGTAGGTGAGTTTGCTGTAAGTTATAGGACTGTAAGGTACTGTTCGGGTTTACCACTGCTCTCAACCGGGAGTGTCGGCCAGAACACTACTCAGGCCAGGATTTCAATCAGGACTAGATGTTAGAAGAAGGTGCAGCAGGTGGAGAATGAAGACATTAGCCAGGATCATTTAACTGGTCTATATTCCAAACTCAATTTTGGATTCCAATTGATTAAATGAACATAAGGTATTTCCAGGTAGGTACGAGTGTAAGTGTGTGTGTGGTTTCCTAAAACAAGACAAGAAAGATAATTCAAATGACCCTATCATTACACATCACACCATAGATAAGCTAAGGAGAAAATAATTAAACTCTAAAAAGTTTAACCTCTAATATACTGTTAATCAGCAAATGACAAAGTTAGCTAACAATCATGGCTTGGTGCCATCTAGTGGGTAGGTTCAGCACAACACTCTACAATACACACACACAGCAGATAACCAAGACTTATCAACAGGTAACTAAGAACGAAAATAACTCATTTAACTGCAATAAACACTCAAATATTAAACTTACTCATCAGTGACGCACACTTATTTGAAGAACACACATATTTCCAAGTCCTTTCTCTGTGTTAGTTCAGTGGCTCAACTGCCGAACTTTCCAACCGGCAGCAGCAACGGTCGTCACGGCAACGCTGTCCTAACTTCTGCATGCCTTAAGGGCCAAAATAACACTGCGCAGAAACTACAGAATATAAACAGCAGTACCTAACATCGAAACCTAAACTACTTAAGGGTCTTTTGTACAGCTTCACTACAATGATAAAGCAAAGGGCATTGTTAGCTTTTATTTTGTTAAAACTTACACAGTTGAAAAAAGTACTTTGTCTTAAAAAGCCGATCCAGCATTTTCAATTAAGGGGTTTACAAACTGGAAGAATGCTACGACAAGATTTAAACACCATGAGCTTAGACAAAGCCACCTACATGCAGTTATGGTATATGCACAAAAAGGGAAAGAAGTCCATACTCTGCTGTCTAGGTCTGTTGCAAAACAACAACAAGAGGCACGATACTGCTTGCAAAATGTAGTGGGGTCAGTAATGTACAGGCAAGGACTAGCAATAAGAGGACATAATATTAAAGATGGCAATTTGATTCAGTTATTAAAATTTAAATCTAAGGGTGATGAATGTCTCTCTCGCTGGCTTTCACAGTATCGTGACTACACATCCCCAAAGGTGCAAAATGAGATTTTGCAGTTACTGGGCAATACTATTGTGAGAGAAATTGCTGCATCTATTCAATCTTTACCAGTTTTGCAGTATTCTCTCATCATTGATGGAACACAAGACATTTCAGGTATAGAGCAAGAATCAATCTGTCTTCGGTTTGTAGATCATGACTTAGTACCTCAGGAGGTTTTTGTCCGGTTGTATCAGGTTCCCAGAACCACGGGGGCCGAAACTGCAAAAGCAGCCCTTGATGTACTGCAACGACTGAATATCCCTCTATCTTCATTACGTGGTCAGACGTATGACGGTGCTGCAAATTTGACTGGAAAATATTCAGGAGTACAAGCAGAGCTAAAGAAAATGCAGCCACTGGCATTGTTTTTTCGCTGCGGAGCCCACTGCCTCAACCTCATCACTGAAGCTGCTTGTCAGGCCAGTCCAGTTGTACGTGATGCTTTGCAATGGGTTCATGAGTTAGGTACTCTAAGCAAGCAGTCAAGGAAATGTAAGTCGTTTTCTGCCACTGCTTCAAGTGCAGAAGGGTCTCTCTTAGACCACTATGTCCTACCCGGTGGACAATCCGTGGTAAAGCCATTACTGCTTTCCTAAGCCAATATGCCTCTGTCCTTGAAAGCTTGGAACATATGGCATCAAGCAATGTTAAGGCAAAGGGTCTCTTTGAGAGATTTGAAAAAGGCAACACTGTTCTTGGACTTCATTTGGCACTTTTGGTTGTTGACGACATGGAATGTCTTAACAGGTCAATTCAAAAACGCACCGAGACTATTTCTGGGATGAAAGAAGCTATTGGGTGTGTGAGATCCAGCCTTGCTGAAAAAAGAAATGATGTGACGTTTCATGACATTTTTGATCAGGCTACACAAATGGTAGATGCTCTTGGCTTAGAAGAAATCAAGATGCCTCACCAAAGAAGACCACCAAAACGTTAATAGTGGTGATGCAAGCCAACACAACCCAGTCTCATAGGAAAATGTACCCCCACTACGTTGGTCCACACTGCAAAACGTAAAAGACAGCTGAGGGGCATTACCACTGCATGAAAAGTGAGATTATCGTCCCCGTAAACTCCCGCAGATCTCCCTGATTTTCATCAGTTTCCGACAATTTGCAACCCGCGCTTGTCGCCCTTTGTCAGTGCCACTAATTGTCGGAAACGGACTCTGACGTATGTGGAGAGCGATCAGCTGTACTAATGGCCCTAATTAGCATATGAATGCAGCGAACCCGCGCGGCTGGCCAGGTCTGGCTTGAATAACCTACTCAGTATTGGCTGAAACCACTATTCTCAAACAAGTAAAATCGCTCGTGATTGGCAGCAAAACCACACGTGGCCAGGCCAGGCTTGAATTTTCTTACGGAACCACTTCTTTTTAAACAAGTGAAATCGCTCGTGATTGGTTGGCATATATATATGTATTTACATAAATATATATGTAAATATATATATATATATATATATATATATATATATATATATATATATATATATATAAATATATATATATTTATTTATTTATTCATATATTCATTTATTCATATGCTGTCTATTTATGTTATCCTACACTACTACACAATTATTAGGCTACCATCAAGGACATGAATGAATTTATACAGGAAATGAACATTTGCCAGGAAGCTGTTTATGCAAAGAAGGAGCTTTATTAAAACAAACACAACTATAAACAACACGAGGATCTGCCCACACATTCGTATCCAAAAATTACAACTCCGTGAACTGTCCGTTTGCCTCCCCGGGGTTGGAGGTAACTGGCAACATTCCCTCCGAGGCAGGTCCGATGTGCAGTGCGTGGCTCTGTATTTCGGCGTCGCCTCTAACCGGGACTGCAGCTTAACACAGAGTTCAGAGAGATCCGGCCTACGAAATGACGGCGGCCATACAATCCATCCGCCAACGACGCCATCTTCTTCGTCAGACATGAGGTCGACTGTGGCGGACTTCCAGAGTTCCACTTCCTCATGAGGTAGCACACTCTGCCTCGATTCCACCAGCTGTAAAAAAAAAAAAAAAAAAAACAATGAATCAGCACTATGCGATGGGATGCACTGCGTATGGACACAACTCATCTATCAATGCACCTGAAAAATAGTCACCAAATAAAGTCTTACTCTCTTTCTTTTCTGAATGCTTGGCAGCTTCCGCGCGCAACGTGTTCTCTGGCTGCGTATATCTGAAGCTCCTGCGTACCGTCTCATAATACGTCTTACAGGCAGCTGGAAAACAATTAAAGAGAGTGGTATGAATAATAGGAGGTCACCGCCTCATTATGAGGCGAGATTAGTCTGTGAAAACAAAATGTACAGTTATGATCGGTATCCATCCGTATCTATTTCCTTTTACCGCAGAATGAAAGCATATTCTTTAAATCTTACCCTTGCTCCGGTTCATAGCGGCTGCAATCTGTCTCCGAGTTGTGAAGACGGCGTACTGCTTCCTGTGAATCACAAAAAATACACTTTAATAAAGCTTGTTCTTGCAAGGCTACTATTAGCCGTAGCTTTAGCTTTTAGCTTAGCTAGCAGTAATCGAACATATATTTACCGCTAGCTTCTCTTCTTTGAGTTGGTCTCTCCCGCACAGTTGTTCGACTGCAGAGTCGCCATCGCATCCAAGAGGAGTTGAAGGCGAGTTGAACGCGAGACGTCGTCCAGCCATTGATCACGTACCAGCAAAATCCAAACAAAGGAACTGGAGATAAAGTTCTTCTGAGTATAGCTCCTCCAATCACATACGAGGTCATTGCTTTACGGAAGGACTCGTGAGAACAGCTGCGTCTATCATGTTTTTTTTGTTGTTGTTTTTTTTGCTTTATTGGCAATTCCGTGTAACAATACAGAGTAATTCAAACATCAAACAAAGATACACAGCAGTTGGTGACATTATAACTTTTTAAAAAAATGAGACATAGAATGTAAAAATAAATAAAAATAAAACAAGGGAAACAAACATATAAATAAATAAACAAATAAATAAAATAAACATAAAATAATAATAGCTAGGGGTTTACATTGAGTTTATGGTCATTTAACTTTTTGTAGCTTCCTGTCCTAAACAGTCTTTAAGGAAACATATTAGAAGATGCAATATTGTATATGTGAGAGAGGAGTTGCTGTAAAACAATGGTTTACCACAGATTTAAAACTAGTAATAGCATAAAGAAATATTGAAATTCTAAAACAGTCTTTAGACTTTTTATCAGCAATTACTGTGGGTAGCACAACTTGTGTTACAGAAAATAGCAGGCTTTGGAGATATGTTCTGGAGAATCTTGATGTATACCATACTACAGAACATTTCAAAAGGCTGCTGACTTTTTCTATGTTTATAGGTGAAAATTAGGGCTGCAACAACGAATCGATAAAATCGACTTTTAAAAGCGTTGGCAACGAATTTACTCATCGATTAGTTGTGTCGCGCGATTAATGCGTCATCCGCCGCCGCCGCCGTCATCACATCCACTTGACTGAAACTGGGGGAGAGAAAAAAATATGGCGGAGCGAGTCAGCGCCGCAGTTGCAGTGTTGCCAACTCAGCGACTTTTCAGACCCCTCCAGCGACTATTTTTCAAAAAAGCGACTAGCGACAAATCTGGCGACTTTTTACGGTGTCACAGGCGGCTTTTGCAGACTCTTACGTGAAAGCATTTATCATTCCTACTCTGCCGTGGGGCGCCTCCCCCATCTCAACCCCGTTCTCCCTCTCCCACAGGAGTCCCTCTCAGCGCTGCAGTCAGAGCCGCAGGATTTTAGTGAGGAGTTTATCCTCAGCGTCCAGACTGAAAATGAAGCGCGCATGCGCCGGGATTGACGGTGCAAATTGATCACAATAATTAAAATAGCCTGCGCTTTGTAAAGTGAAAAAAGTCATAACATGCAATTTTTGTAAAAACAAATGAACATGGCACGGAAGCACCACTGTTATGACGCAGCACCTGAAAAGAAAACATGTTGGAGCCTTCAATGGCAGTGAAGAGAGCTGATCAGCAGGATGAGCGACCATGTTTGTTTTGTTTTAAAGTGGGGAAACGTAACGTTAGTTTCTCAGGTAGCTCATCTGATGCTTTCCTTACCGTGTTAGAAGGTTACAGACAGTGATAAGGTTGGCTACTTATTTTACTTTTAATTTCATTTGAATTACCTTAAGCAGCGTTTATATTTTCTTTATAAATAAATTAACTTGCAAATTATGAGGGCAAGGCTTTTAAAGTTTAAATCTTCTGGCAAAGATAAAGTAAAGAAGATCCTGCAATTTATGGAAGTAAAGCAGAATAAAATCCAGCAAGATCAGTAATATGTCAATTATATGCCACATTCCCATGTAAATATCTGTCTTTGGAGGATGTGTTTTTTACCACCCCTAGTTCTCTGATTTTTATTCCAAATACAATTTATAATTTGAATCACAGGGCTATTTTTATCTCTATGGTTAAATATTTTCTCAAGTAGCATCTTTAACTGCTATACTTTCCTGTCTTAAAAGGCAGAATTCTTCTAGTCTAAAAAAACTCATTTGTTAAAATGGGGGACCTATTGTTTGAACCTCTTAGGTGCTTTTAAAAACAAAAATGTACCCTATATTTTGTGGATGTACAGCTACATTTCTCATGTAAGTTTGCGTAGTTTTAACACCAACATTTATTTTTCATATTGCACCAGTACAGTTAATGAGCAACCTGTACTTATGTGCTTGTTTGTTATGTCTAAAATGTTTATTTTGGAATAAAGAGGTTAATATAAAAAATATTTTTTGTCCGATTCATCGATTAATCGAAAAAATAATCGGCCGATTCATCGATTTTTAAAATAATCGTTAGTTGCAGCCCTAGTGAAAATAATAAAAACTACAAAAGAGCAACTTTGCTGTTCTCCATAAATGTTGGGAAAATTGTTTAAGTTTGTTGCATAAGGGCGTGCTTTGGTTGCCCAGTGTTTAGCGCACAAAACCCATGTACGGAAAGATTCCTTAGTCCTCGACATGGATGACCCGGGTTCGAATCCTTGGCCGCATGTCTCTCCCTCTCTCATACCCCCTTTCCTGCCAGCCTACTGCCAAAAAAACAAGACACTAGTGGCGTAAAAACTCCAAAATGTGCTGTAAAAACTCCCAAAAAAAGGCTCTTGCATAAAAGCTTCTACAACACAATGCTATTGATGGTAGATTGTTTTGAAGGGTCAGACAGGAAAGCTTGGTGAACAAATCTAACATATCTGAGATGCCGATACCATTTACTGTGAAAGAAAGGACAACGGAGAGAAAATGTAGAGAATAATGTAGGAGTGCTGCTAGAATTCCAGTTCCCAGATCTGTGTTTTCTATTACTTCTACAACCACTAAAACTTATGTTATAAATGTACGTTATTGGCAAGTGAAACCCTGTCAGAGCTCTCCTTAGATATCAGCCCAGTTACAGTTTGCCCTGCAAAAATAATCTGCTCTCTTGAAAATCTCAAACTCTTGCCACATTTCAGGCATCGAACATAAAAAAATTTTAGTGAAGAATCAACAACTAGTTTTACCCAATCATGAAGTGTAATTAAGTATATTGGATATTTTTAACTTTTTTAACAAATAAAAAACTGAAGAGTGGGGTGTGCAAAATGAATCGGCCTCTTTTACTTTCAGTGCAGCAAACTCTCCCCAGAAGTTCAGTGAGGATCTCTGAATGATCCAATGTCGACCTAAATGATACTAAATAGAATCCACCTGTGTGTAATCAAGTCTCCCGATAAATGCACCTGCTCTGTAATCGCCTCAGAGGTCTGTTTAAAGTGCAGAGAGCATCATGAAGAACAAGGAACACATCAGACGGGTCCGAGACACTGTTGTGGAGAAGTTTAAAGCTGGATTTGGAAACAAAAAGATTTCCCAAGCTTTAAAAATCCCAAAGAGCACTGTGCAAGGAATGCACATTTTACCTTGCTGATTCTGATTCACATTTTACCAACTGAACTAATTTTTGAAATAAATTATTTTGTGTATTTTTTTACATAACATTTGCCATTGCTAATGGCATACACAGTAATCTAGCGTACTTTAATTAAATAAATCAATTCAAGCTAAAATGTAAAAGTCTATAATTAGGTCATACTGAGCCTGATCTATTTGTACCATCTATTTGGGGGATATTTATTGCCACACTTTGGGCCACTTAATACCAATTTAGCATCAAATAAATGAGGTAGCCTACCTCAGCATTGTTGCTGACCTTATGTCCTTATGACCACAGTGTACCAATCTTCTGATGGCTACTTCCAGCAGGATAATGCGCCATGTTATAAAGTGAATCATCTCAGACTCATTTCTTGAAACTTTTCCACTTAAGTAATTGTGAATTGAGCATATTGACAGACAACATTTTATTTTTTATCTTAAATGCAATTTTTTTTTTAAATAATTACTGCTCTAAATGTATTGCTCTGTCAGCTAAAGATCTGTTTTGGTGTCTATACTTTAATTAAATAAATCAATTCAAGCTAAAATGTAAGAGTCTATACTGAGCCTGATCTCTTTGTATCAGAGATTTTCTTACCTTTTAGAAAAATGTCCCTTGGGGTAAAACTCCCCCTGCAACCCTGATTTGCATTTGTATAGCTCACAGCATTTTCATTTACATGTTAAAGCAGGGGTGGGCAAACTTTTTGACTTGAGGGCCAGAATGGGTTCTAAAATTTGACAGAAGGGCCGGGCCAGAAGCATTTGGATAAGCAATGTAATTTATTAAACCTGGGGATTGAAATGTATAAAAAAACAGACAATTGAAGGTGCAGATTTAAAGAACTCAACATTTAGTGGAAAAAAAAAATCAATGGAATCACTTTCAACATTCAGAACATATTATTACCCAACAAAAGGAAGGGGTCTTTAAGTTGCTATTTTTTTATGACAAAGAAGAAAAACTCACATTTCAGTGAGAACAGTGTTGTTGTTCTCCTTTTTTTGCCAGTGCATCAAAGTCTGGAGTTAGTTTCGTTGTGGCAATTCTCAGAATAGATCTGAGGTGTTGGTCAGTTAACCGGGATCTGTAACGGGCTTTGTTGATGTTCATGACGCTGAAAGTCTGCTCACACACGTAGGTCGAGCCAAACAATGCCAGCATCTTCTGTGCCGTCCTCCGGAGGTTTGGAAATGTGGCTTCGTTAAGTGAAGCGTAAAAGTCATTCAGTTTAAGAGATCGGAACTTCTCTTTTGAGATGGAGTCAGACTGAAGATCGATCAGTTCCAATTGCAGCTCATGCGGTGCTGTTTCGGGGTCTTGTGACAGGGGACAGGACACCAGCTGAAGTGACTTTTCAATTTTTTCAAAATCAGTGAACCGACGGGAGAATTCTCTGTGCAGGTCGTCCAGTAATTTGCAGTATTTCTTCACGTTTCGGGTGGCCTTCTGCATGGCCAGTGTGGGAAAATGAGCGAAAGATTTGTTTGACATTTGCCTGGAGAATAAAATCAGCTTGGATTTGAAGGCTCTCACATTTGTGTACATATCGTGCACAAACTGATCTTTCCCCTGCAGCTTAACGTTCAGCTCATTCATGTGTGACAATATGTCCACAGCAAACGCAAAGTCACAAAGCCAGTCCTCATCGCTCAGCTCAGGGAATTCGTTGGATTTTCCCATTAGCTCCAAAAACGAACAAATCTCCTCTTTGAGCTCCCACACTCGCTGGCACACTTTCCCCAAACTTAACCAGCGGACACGAGAGTGGTAAAGTAAGTCCTGGTGATCCGCATCAGTTTCCTCTAGGAACGCAATGAACTGACGGTGATTAAGTCCCCTTGCTCGTATGAAGTTAACAAGTTTTACAACTGGATCCACAACATGATTAAGCTGCAATACAGACTTACACAGAGATTCTTGATGAAGGATGCAGTGAAGAAAAATAACATCCTGGTCAGGGTTTTCTTCTTTCACTTTATCTTGGATTCTCCTCAGCAACCCGACGTTTTTTCCAGTTAAATTTGGCGATCCATCCGTGGTGACACCGGCAAGCTTACTCCAAGGCATCCTCATTCTCTCGATGACAGCAGACACCTGTTCATATAAGTCCTCTCCTCGTGTTTTCCCCTTCAGCGATTCCATGCTCAAAAGCTCCTCCGTTATCTCAAAACTGTCATTTATCCCTCGGATAAAAATTAGGAGCCGAGCAGTGTCTTTCATGTCGTTGCTTTCATCCAGTGCTAGTGAAAATAAATTAAAGGACTCCGCTTTTTTGTTTAACTCGCTGACTATATGTTCGTCAATCAGTTCCACACGCCGAGTCACTGTCCTGCGTGACAAGCTGATTTTTTCAAACTTGCCTTTGCTTTCCGGACACAAGAGATCTGCTGTGTCTACCATGCATTCTTTCAAAAACTCGCCTTCGGATAAAGGCTTGCTAGCCTTTGCTAACTTGAATGCCAGCAAAAAACTTGCCTTGGTACTTGACTCCTGGATCGCAGTTTGTCGGTGAAAAAAATTCTGCTGAGTCTGTAAATTAGCTGCCAACCTCTGAGCAGTAGCCGCCCGTTCTTGTGTTGACAGCTTGCTACCGTAGTTAGCATGCTTTGTGGCAAAGTGACGGCTGATATTGTACTCTTTAAAAACTGCAACCGTTTCTTGGCATATCAGACATACAGCCGTTGATCGGACATCAGTAAAAAAATATTTTGTTGTCCACTCCTTTTTAAACACTCGGCACTCAGTGTCCACTTTTCTTTTCTTTGGTCCGCTCATGTTTAATGTCAGCTGGAAAGTATGTCTAGAGGGGAATGGGAAATGAATCAGGATTTTACACATCCATGGGTTTTTACGACACCGTATTTTCACGACCATAAGGTGCACCGTACTAACAGGCGCAGTCTCAGTTATGTGTCCCATTTCTGTATTTAACACACACATAAGGCGCACCGGATTATAGGGCGCGTTTTTTACATACAGGTACATGTCCTCTACTACGTTTAAATACCTCTACTGCGTATTTAAAAATACAGCGGGGGCAAAACTGAGTATGACTGTGCTTTATTCATGTATTTATTACAAAGTATTAATCAAACCTGGGAGCTGGCCGTGAGACAGACATATCGCAGATGACACAGCGCTGTGGTCACTCCTAAATTAACTTAAAATCCTGAAACCTGCCGACGGAATTTGTTCGCTTTTATTACCGGCATCCTGGTGCCTGCAGTTAAATTATTTAGACGAAAAACACCTGCCAGCAGCCGAGGTGAACCCGGAGGCTGCCCGGCCTAGAGGGATTTCTACTGTCGGTACACCGCTGGTATGTGGGGGTCTGAGCGCCTCCGACAGAAATAGATAATCTGGATGAACTGACTGCAATTATTAAGTTTTCAGGTGGACTTTCTCACTTAAAAACATATTAAAACTACTTTATTCCCCCTGATCACAGCAAATATAGCTGCAAGATTTAGATTATTTAGATGAAAAAACACCTGCCAGCCACCGCGCTGAAGAGGAGGAGGAGACCAGAGGCTGCTGTTGAATTAAGTTTTCAGGTAGAAAAATAGAGCGGGAGCAAAACTGAGTATGATTGTGCTTTATTAATGTATTTATTACAAAGTATTAATCGAACCCATCAAAGTCATCATCCTCTGTTTCTGAATTAAACAGCTGCACTAAATCAGACATGCCAGTTTCTTCTTCTGCGCTGTCAGAGTCACTTTCCGTGCAGCGCAGCTCCTCAGAAATAATGCCGGCTTTTGCGAAAGCTTGAACAACAGAGCCAGCAGACACATAGTAGTCCAAGCATCTACAATCCATCCGCAAACGGTGGCGTAACTTGCCCGGCGCTGCCTTCCACTTATCCTGAAACTGTGGTCTCCGTCTGTCATCCATCGCTCCCACGCCGCTCGCAGCCTTACTTTGAACGGCCGCTTCTCTGATTGGTGATGCGGCGCTTCCAGCAGCAAAACTTCAATTTTTCCATCTCCAGCAGCAGCAGCGCGTTTGCGGCGCGTCAGATAAACGCTCCCGACGCGCTGCGGGACCTTTTGCTGCGCCTATACGCGCGTCAACCATTGACTTTGCATGTAAATTCGCTGCTTCTGCTGCACCTGCTGGGTCCGGTTCACACCGATGTCAAGCGGTTGAATAACAGCGAGCACAGCATTCATTTGTTTCACCATGTTTTTCACATCAGCTGTGAGATGGGCACGCATGCAGTCACAGATTACCAGAGATGGTGATGAGTGGAAAAAAACACCTGGTCTTCTTACATTCACCTCCCTCAGCCACGCTTTCATCATCTCCTCAATGAGGAGATGAGGAGTTCTGCATCGTGGTCTCAAAAGTCGCAGTTACAACACACATAGGGCGCACCGCACATTTTGAGGAAAAAAGAAAAAAAAAGACGTTTATGTGCGCCTTACAGTCGTGAAAATAGGGTAATTTGGACAAGTTCGGCGGGCCGGATTAAAAAGCCTAACGGGCCGTATACGGCCCGGGGGCCGTAGTATGCCCATGTCTGTGTTAAAGCCTCCCCTAGAATTCCATGGGGGGGAGGCATGGGGGGAACACTGCCTAAGAAAGCCCACGTCAATTTCTGACAATTTATGGGAGTTTTCGGCGATGCCTGCAAATTACCGTAAACTGCTGTTAACTTGAACTTCCACGACAATCTACAGTGCCGCATATTGACGAAAATCCCACTTTTCATGCAGTGGAGATAGCAGAATGATAAAAAGGGGCCCCTATGTCCTCCAGCATTGTAAGCCTATAGCAGCATAACTATAGAGATAGCTCAGGATAAACTGAACCACTCTGAGGCCCCGTCCACACGAAGCCGAACCCTGGCCTAAACGCTCAAATTTTTCACCAAACCAGCCTCTCATCCATATGAAGCCAGCGTTTCGGGGGTCTGTAAATGATCTTTTTTTTATTCAGCCTTCAGAGTGGGAAGATTTTGAAACGCCGTTTTCGCGTTTCCATCTTTAAGCTCTAACCGCATTTTTTTTTTACACGCATGCGTCATAGCGCCGCCTCTAAACATGCATGCGCGACACAGTATCACAACAACAATGGCGGCGTACTGTGTTGAATGGTTGCTGCTAATGCTACTCACCCTGCTGTCGGGCTTACAACAGAATCTTCTTCTTCTGGAATATCTCCAGGAAGAACGGAACAATATTGACTACATAGTTCAGCACCTGAATTTGACTTAACCACGAAAATGGACCCGCAGGGCAACCATGTATAAATATTAGTGCGCATGCCCAGCATTTCGTCGCTTATTTTTGCTTTGGCACCACAGCGCCACTTACAGGCCTGGCATACATTTTGCAGCGTTTTCATGCATTCGTGTGGACGCTCACATTTATTTTACGTCTCCGTCTTTACGGCAAACGTTTTGGAAAATATCAGCGTTTCGTGTTCGTTTTGACTTCGTGTGGACGGGGCCTGAGCCACTCTAACTATAAGCTCTATCAAAAAGGAAAGTTTTAAGCCTTGCCTTAAAGTAGACAATGGCTGTGTCAGAATATCCACTTTGACCCCTAAATCCCTCAATCACTATGAAGAGCTGGACTGCATAGTGGACTTTATAGTGAACTTTAGTGTTCCGACAGATGATCACTACTTTTCGCTCCCCGTTGGTCATTTAACTCCACCTCCCCGCATGGTGCTTGCACCATCTTTGTTATTTGTTGATTCACAGCAAATCCCATGATGCTTTGCGAAAGGAGCTTTTGCAAAGCAATCTGGGGTATATCTGCTTGTCTACTGACCATTGATGATCACTACTTTCCAAGAGGCATTGTGAAAAATTTCAAGTCCATTACTTTTTCATCCACTAGACATTTGGACACTCAGCTAAAATGGACTACAATGTAGTGCCGTATATAGTGATTAGGGCGGACATTCGGACACACCCAGGGTGTCTGGCTCACGGACTAAAACTGGTAGTTGGTTCCACAGGAGAGGAGCCTGACAACTAAAAGATCTGCCTCCTATTCTACTTTTAGAAATTCTAGGAACCACTAGTAAACCTGCAGATTGAGAGCAAAGTGTTCTGTTATTAACAGAAGGTTTTATCAGAGGTCTTGTCAGGAGTCACCATGAGGTGACGTGGGTACCTGAAATGGGCTTTCACCAGACCTGTGGTCATCTCCACCCAAGTTCTTGCCCTGCAGTAAGCCCAGTTGAAGTTCTGTAGGGGACCCGTTTTATGGGTCAGGCTAAGAGGTCAGCAGCCTCTGTTGGCCAGGACAACTCCTGTTCCTCAGCAATTGGCAATTTATCTTTCCTATAATTTATTGTGGATGCATATTTATTGTGGAAATTGTATGAAAGGACAGAAATGGATGAATTGTATTGTGCTAATATTTAGGTTACTTACCATGTTGTAGCCTGTTGCTCGGGTCAGACTCATGATACATATTGAGGAATAGTGGACCTGCTCAGGCCATTTTGCCTCTGACTTTTTTTTTATGTAATGTGCTGCATCACAGATTATTACAACAGTAATAACAGATGCAGCCTTTAAGCTTAACTTGAAACACTAGCAAGTCTAGATTTACCTTGTTATTAATGCTGTGAATGCACTAAATTCACACAATCAGCCTCATTATGTGAGTCTTCAGCCCCTTCGGGACACAGCAAGGGACGCTACGGGAGCCTCAGAAAATTGGAAGACATTTACAAGAGCCGATGCAAATCATTTGTATTTAAAATTTGTCATAATAATATTTACTTATTTGTAAGTATTATTCTAAAATATAACATGTAATAATATATAACATTTACATGAAAATACAGAGCATTTATAAGAACAGTTTGGAAACTCCTGGTCTAGTCAAAGGCCCAGCATAAATCAAATTGAGAATGTTTGTCAAGACATATAAATTGATCTATGCTCCTCCTCCAATCTAGGCTCCAGCAGAGGAAACATTTCACTTTTTATATGGGCTTTTTGAATCCAAACATCTAGTAAATAACAAAAATATTAGTTACTAGGACAATGGGAACAGATGAACATGTGATGGAACATATTGATGGTGCTAACCGTTATAAATCAGCTCAGATTCACTTACTTACTGGATCTTAAGATTAAAAAAGTTCCAGACAGAGATCAGACGAGGTAGAAAATGATTAAATCTGTTTTGTTTTATTCCTTTAAATCCACCGTTTTCAGTGGTATCCCATCAGTGGCCTTTTCCCTTTTAAAGTCACACTATTGCCACTGTGTAACCTCCATTCTTCAGCCAGTTTATGTGTAGCCATGTGTAGCTGTTTTTCCCTTAAGTTTCGGGAATGGAGACTCTATGCAGCATTAGTGTAGTTAAATAAACTCATTAAACTGAGTTACAGTAAGCCTGATTATCAATAACATTTCATTTCAACAGTTACTTATTAATCATGGTGCGTTTCACCGCTAATCAGGTGGAAATTTGTTTTGCACTGAGAGGAATCTAACCATTTGCATTTAGATGCACTCATTCCAGGCAAAAGGAGCCTGGAGTTAACGGTCCATTGACAGCTCCCCCTGGTCTGCACAGAGGAGATTTTCCACTGGGGCTGTTATTGTCCAGTTGGTCACCCTTAGAGCAGCGCAGTAGTGACAGAATGACCAAACATTTAAGCCTCACATGCCTGACAGTTTGTTGACTGTTGGGGATTGGAGCCAACAACTGGTAGGAATGTAGGCTGATGGGCAGCGGAAAAGTACTGGTGGTAGCCTGAGACCCCTTACTCTGACCAGTATAGGTACCACTGAGGCCCCTTTGAAGCAAGGATAACCTGCAGACTTAGGCCAAAGCAATAAAAAAAAGTTATAAACTGTAAATAAGCTTAGATGTCCTTCATATGATCGTTATGGGAAATTAGATTGATAAACACAACTTTGAATTGTTGATGATGCATCTAAAATTGACAAATATCTGTTTACTCTGTATATGGATCATATAACAGCGCCTTCTCATATTTCTGAAAATCAGCAAGATCTTTATATGTGTTACTTTTTTTACTGATCACCTTCAAGTTTAACTTTTCTAAAAATCCAGAACTTATTATTATCAATAGTAGTATTATTAATATTAATATTATCATTATTATACACCTCATTGACTAATCATGGACAAAGGCATTAAAACAGTTGGGAGCAACAAATTTAAATAAAATGAGGTATACCACCAATATTAAACCATTGCTACTATGTCTTAAGTACCTTTGAAATTATGCAACAAAGCATCTCATGTAATCTAGAAAAGTTTATGAAGAAATTAAAAGTAATTAAATCAGACTCCTATTGATTAGCATGCCAAACAGCTCCTTTGAAAACCATTTTTGTTTGTGCTTTACTTTATTAGTCTTTAAATTCTATTTTCATGCTGTATAACCATGACGGAGCTGAGGATCCTCTCTATAAGACACACTTCAATATGAGAGAGACCAGATAACATTGTATTTAAGGCTAGTTGTGGTAGTGTGTGTTGATTTTTCCAGGAAAAACTGCTCAACCATGTCTTTAGCTAGAGCAATAACTGGACATTTCTTATCTTCCTCAGGGTGTTAGGGAAGTAAAATCTTTAAAACTTAATGTAAAAAAAATAAAATAAAATAAAAGCTCTTGATACCTTACTTGAAAATCATTAAAAAAAAAGTATTTACCATCCTACCATCACAAATATAAACATGAAATTTGTTAAGCCCTACTGGGACTTAAACTGGCACAGTGTGTATCTTCAAATGGAACTATAGATAATCTATTTAGCAGAAAACTCTCTAATAGAGTGAAAAAAGTATTTTACATTTTGGTCAATTTTAAATAACAATCTAATATACATTTTAAACCTAATCATAAGAGAGTCTTTTAGCATAATGTTGATCCATAAAATGGCTCAATCTTCTGTTTTTGTCATCCCAGTCTCCCAAACCAACCTCACCAATTGTCTTTAAATTAACTTCCCATTTTTAGATTGTTCTTCTCCATAAGATACATCCAATGAAAAATAAACATGGGTCCTATTTCAGAGAATGAGTAAGATTTTAAATTAACCATCATAGCTTGGGCAGCTGTTCAACCTTCCACCAATAAAAACTGTACAGCCTCTGTTGAAGAATTTGTTTTCAGAAGTTGCTAAGGTTCACCAGAATGATCCAGTTCACTCTGTTAACCTTTTACATTTCCTAATTTTATTAAGGTACAGTGTCCTAAAAACAACTATTCCTTGTAGTCACAATCTCCAATTTACTATATTCGGATTTTATGTGATCGAGCAACACAAGGTAACCCTAACTGGGAAAGAAAAGGATTCATAGTTTTCTAGATTTTGTATGAATAAAAATCTAAACAAAATGATGTTCACGTTTATCCCTTTAGACAATACTTTGTACCTTTTCTGCTGCAATTGCAGGTGCAAGTCTTTTAAGGTGATTAGATTTTAGGTGTAAATGTTAAATTATGGCTGGGTCGTAATAAGTCTTCCATCCTCTGACATGGGAGCCTGCTTGGAGCTCATCTGCCTGGCTGTGTTCTTACTGGAGGGGCGACCTGTGGAGCTGGTTGACTGTTAGATTTTGTATCTTTGCTTCTTTTTTGTATATCTGCTTTTATCTGCAGCAGAGGTCCTGGAAGTGTCTTGACTACTTCTACTTGCTTAATGGTAGACTGATCTGGTTTCACCCTCTTGTAAAACATATCCTTAAGACGAACATAAAGTTCTTTTGGTGACTCACCCCAATGAACGTCCAGGGATCAAAACCTCCTCTTATAGGTGTCGGCTGTAATCTCATATTTTGTGAGAATGGCATCTTTAACCTTGTCATATACTTCAGAATAAGCAATTTCCATCAAAACATAAGAACTACAGGTTTTCCCTGTTAGTAAAGGGACCAGTCAGAAAGCCCATTTCTCTCGAGGTCAATCGGTCTCCGCCAGTCACGTGACTTTTGTTGCTAAGAGGCCATTTTAGGTGGAAAAGGCGTAGTGTAAACAACCACAGCATAGCTAAACGAAGGACTAAAGGCCCGTTTACATAGCAGCCTGTCCAAGATAAGTCATTACAGTTAACATAAGCCTGAAAACAGGGGCGGATTTAGGAAAATCGATCTCCGCCAGTCACGTGACATTTGTTGCTAAGACGCCATTTTAGGTGGAAAAGGCGTAGTGTACCGCGCCCGAGGTAAACAATTGACGTCACTTGGCGGACACCGATTGGCAGACCTGAGCCATCCTTTCAAAGGTCGTTAAAAAGTGCTCAATGTCATCATCAGAGCTCAATGGGAGCGGCTTCTACTCTCTCTGCATCGGTGGTGGTTGGTACATCATACGGCTTGGTCCTTCTTCAGGGTGATCTCCCTCCTTGTCATGCATGTGAGGGTCCTCCTCAATGTCATCACGCTGTTGTTCCTCCCTCATGTCCTTCACTTGAGCCTGGAGTTGTTGACACTGATGCTGTAAATTCTTCCATCTGAACTCTTGATGTGCTGATTCTTTTTCTTTCTGTTGGTCTCTTTCAGTTTGAGACTTCATCAATGATTTGGGCAGGTTTGCCAGTTCATCCAGTTTATCACCAAAGCTAGCTCCTGCTTTCGCTCCGTCCATAGCTGCAGTATACTCCACACTATCAGCTTCTTTATCATTTCTTTTCCCACCTCTTGTCATCATTCTGACACCACTTGCCAACTTGACCGGCGGAGGCCCAATATTTAATGGAGAGGCAAGACAAAACGAATGTTTTTGTGGCTTTATTGATTTCCAGCTTGTGCACACCAACACCTTCTTACACTAAAAAGAACAAACAACATGTTATACCAAACTCAATTCGGGTGACATGAAGGCAGTCTCTGCTTACACCAGCATCGGCCCACGCAGCCACTCCGGTGGCAGTCTCTGCTGGCACCGGCCACTACGCTGCCACTATGGTGGCAGGCTCTGCTGGCACCGGCCACTAAGCTGCCAATATGGTGGCAGGCACTGTTGGCACCAATCACTACGCTGCCATTATGGTGGCAGGCCCTGCTGGCACCGGCCACTACGCTGCCAATATGCTGGCAGGCTCTGCTGGCATCGGCCACTACGCTGCCACTATGGTGGCAGGCTCTGCTAGCACCTGCCACTACGCTGCCAATATGGTGGCAGGTTCTGCCAGCACCGGCCACTACGCTGCCAATATGGTGGCAGGCTCTGCTAGCACCGGCCACTACGCTGCCAATATGGTGGCAGGCTCTGCTAGTACCGGCCACTACGCTGCCAATATGGTGGCAGGCTCTGCTGGCACCGGCCACTACGCTACCACTATAGTGGCAGGCTCTGCTAGCACCGGCCACTACGCTGCCACTATGGTGGCAGGTTCTGCTGGCACTGGCCACTACGCTGCCACTATAGTGGCAGGCTCTGCTGGCACCAGCCACTACGCTACCACTATGGTGGCAGGCTCTGCTAGCACCAGCCATTACGCTACCACTATGGTGGCAGGCTCTGCTAGCACTGGCCACTACGCTGCCAGTATGGTGGCAGGCTCTGCTAGCACTGGCCACTACGCTGCCAGTATGGTGGCAGGCTCTGCTGGCATCGGCCACTAAGCTGCAACTATAGTGGCAGGCTCTGCTGGCATCGGCAACTAGGCTGCCACCATAGTGGCAGTCTCTGCTGGTGACTGACAGAATACAGAAAATAGCTTATGAAAGCACTTCATACCTTGTTGAAGTAGCTTGAAGAGCAAACCCGGCGCCTGTCGAATTCCCGCTATTTCCATGAAACATCGCAGGAATAATCTGGATCGCTTATATCCTGTAAAACGTGTTCCGGCTAGAACACAGAGAAGTGTCCCACCGGCTGCCATATTGCCATATTAAATGATATTTAAGTTAAAACTAGAGGCTTCCATTCAGAAATACATCAAAAATCTGTTAACAAGACTTCAATAAGAATAACCGGGGTAATTTCCTGTGCAATGACCCCAAAGTTAAATATTTCTATTTTGGAGCCATTATTTCTGCCTTGTGACAAAGTGCTGCAAAAAAAACATTGTTTTTTAGAAAAAAAGGAAAAACTGCATCATCACAAACCACTGGACTTTGTTTTCCTTTTCTGCATAGCTTGACACTAAACCAGAATATTATAGCCTCATTGTATATGCTTCCCTCACAGCAACTGAACATCTTTCCTCTACCTTTTGCACCAGTCATTGAATGGTTCAGTTGAGGGCAAGCTCCAGAAAATCCCTGAACAATGCAATTGGCACCCTTTTCCCTTAAGGTCAGAAAGAGCAACACAGGATTTAACTCATTTAATTCTAGTTCATCAAATATTTTTGATAGCAACCTAGCCAGAACTGACTCAAATTCCCACGAAAAGAAATAAAGCTAAAAAGTTCTTAAGCTCAGATGGACAGGTTTCTCTCTAATATTCTCTTGTAAACCTCTGAGGCCTTCATAGAACTGCTGGATTTAAACTAAGACTAGATGACACATAGTAGGGGTTCCAGTGACTTCCAAAAATAATTTCCTAAAGAGGACTGAAAACAAATGAAAACCAATTGTTTTTATTTCAACATTAAAAAAGCATTAAAAAAAAACAATAGAAAATCAAAAAGAACTTATCTCACACTTCACAATGGCTCTAACAAAGCAAACTTAAGTTTGTGACTCTAATGTGACCAAGGCTTAGGATTATCTGGAAGGTACTGCTTTTTTAAGCATCAACACCAACAATGAGGCATGCATGTTATTGACTTTATTTATCTCACAGTGGAGAAATTTACTAAATGATCCCACATTTGCATGTAACATTTCATATATTGAAAACTGAAATAGCCCATGATCTTTGATTTCTTGTACAAACATCTCCTGCCTCTCAATGCATTCATTTCTTTTAAACTGTTTTCAAAACAACAACACAAACTAATATATTTTTTCATTTAGAGTTCACTCATGCCGGCTGTCCACAGACAATTCCTGAAGCAGCCGCCTCTGACGTAAACAGAGATTTGATAAGGACAGCTAGTTCTCTGATGAAGGCATTTCTATTCAAGACTGTACCTGGCAAGCTCCCAGGGACTCGTTCACTGAGAGGGAACTGGGAGAGCGTAAACAACTGGCAGCCGAATAGACTGTGTCATCATGAAGATTGAAGTGAAAGTTGAAAAGGAACTCTATCAATTAGATAATCTGATTTAAGTCAGATTACTGGATTTAAATTAAAACAAAAATACAAATATGATTTGATTTGTCTACATATCTAAGATTTGACAATGGGACAATGTATAGAAAGCATATAGATGATGGATGGATGGATGGATGGATGGATGGATGGATGGATGGATGGATGGATGGATGGATGGATGGATGGATGGATGGATGGATGGATGGATGGATGGATGGATGGATGGTAACCCTAGAAAAACACAGAATTAGATGTCCTTCTTTTTATGGAGTAAAACTAATACTGCACTGTGAAGACATATTTTCCTGTTTTATAACATGGTAGTAGCAGCATCATGTTGCGGAATTAGTTTTTTTCTATCCTTAGGGTCAAAATTGATGTGAAGATGGTTGAAGCAGGCCAGTCTTGGATTAAAACCTTGTTCCACACAAGAAGTGAGACTGAAAGTTCAGGTTCCACCACGGCCATTAGAACCAGGACTAACTTAAAATAACTAATTTGCTTTTCGGAAGAGTCCTATAAAAATCCATATTGAAATGCAAATGCATATTAGATCTCATAATGTTGTGATGTATATTTTAGTATTACATTAAAGTGAATTGTTTACATTATGTACTGTAAATATGTGATAAACAAACTCTAAAATGAAGCCTCGTGATTAAATGTAGGCTTCCCGGTTTTCCACTCCCACCCCCACCAAGTATTTCGTAAAAGACAGTTTCCTTGTGATTCGTGGAATGAAGGTGGGCTGCCAAACAGCACGTATGTTTACTTGATCTGTTGCTTCAACTGTTCTGGAAGCGTTTCCTTTCTGGGAGGATCCAAACGTCACTAACCACGCCCTCCCAACACTCTGATTGGTCACTTTAGTGGCAAAATAACATTGCTCTCCTCTGATTGGTCATCTTAGAGGGTAAATAAAATTCCTCTCCTCTGATTGGTCGAATGACAGTACTTTTCTGCTGTCGCTGCAGCTGCAAACCGACCAAGTCTGGATGCAGAACCTTCTCTAGGATTATTGTTGACACAAACTGGACCCTGAGGATACGGAATCATCTCACAGCCATCATGAAGTTTGTACGCTTTATAATGAAAAACGCCGCGTTGGCTAACGCGCCGAAGCACATCGACCATTTCTCCAAATTCTCCCCATCTCCGCTCTCCATGAAGCAGTTCATCGATTTCGGTGAGTTTTTGTTTTTAATCGGATTTGGTCCATTTTTGCTGAGATACGTGAACGGATGGATTATTACCTAAACATTACAACATATAATAACACAGTGGATTATATTTTGTGTAAAACAAAGCATGCATCTGCAAGCTGCAGTGTGCTGCTCGGAGTGTTGCATCAGATCTGCTGCAAACTCAGCACCATTTTGCACCGTTTTCTCTTACTGGTCCAAAAAAAAAAAAAACAAGTTTTAATCTGAATAATTTTCCTTATATGGTTAAATGCGCTAAAATAAAACAAAATATTGTTTGGTTTATTGGATAGCCTAAAAAATAGTGGAAAACAATGGTAATTTGTGAACAAATAATAACTTATTGCTTGCTTTCTGTCTGATTATTATGTATAATCAAGTTTATTTTTTATTCATCCTTACTAAATATATAGAAAAATAATCTTCCAGCCTGTAAATATTTATACATACATTACTTTGTTTACACTTGTGTATACAGAATGAAAAAATAACATCTAAGTCTTAGACTTTAAAATTTCACCTGATTTAAGTTCTTATTTAAACCTATAGAAAAGTTGTTTAACAAAGAATTAAAATTCAGCATTTATGTGAGAGCCTTTCTTTCTGTCAGTTCAATATTTATCCCTTATTTCCAGGTTCCATCAATGCCTGTGAGAAGACATCGTTTGTGTTTTTGAGGCAGGAGCTCCCTGTGAGGCTCTCCAACATCATGAAGGAGATCAACCTCCTGCCAGACAAGCTGCTTACTACCCCTTCAGTTCAGATGGTGCAGAGATGGTAAGTTGTTTATCCAGGAGGGCGCCTATTGATTTACAGTGATCCTGGTTATCTGCAGTCTGAAACTGGCCAGGTTCCTTTACAGACACAGCAGCTGTTGTTTGCCACAAACTGGGGCGGTTTATTTGCTCTCATTAGTTACATCATGCTTTGAATTACAACAAAGCCCTGTGACCGAGTTGTGCTCTCTCCAACTTGCTCAGAGCAGAGGATGTGGGGAGTGGCTCCGAGCTGTGAACTTTGTCCCACTTTCCTCGTCACAGGCCCATCTGATCTGTGTTTTTCTCACTCTGCTATTTTTGTTTCCTTCTTAACTTTCATTTCCTTCAGTTACTCCATCTTACCTCCTATGTTTATGGATTTTCAGGTATAGCCAGAGCTTAATGGAGATCCTTGATTTCCTGGACAAGAATCCAGATGACCACAGAGTGCTTTCAGAGTAAGATTTTAGTCATTATTCCAGGACTGTATTTTTTTTTTTGGTTCTGGCAGATGTTTGCAACTGAATGCATAACCGTTGTCCCCAGGTTTGTTGATGCCTTGGTCACCATCAGAAACAGACATAATGACGTGGTGCCCACTATGGCGCAGGGGGTCTTGGAATACAAGGAGGTCTTTCCCCAGGATGTGGTCACCAACCAGAACATCCAGTACTTTCTGGATCGCTTCTACATGAGCCGCATCTCCATCCGAATGCTGATCAACCAGCATAGTAGGTCCACTTTTCAAATAAATCATTTTAATTCTCCTTTGTTTTGTTTGGGGTCATTTTTCTGCCCTGAGTTTATTGTAGATTTTTCTAAATTTATTTCTTTGCAAAGCGTTTTTTATGTTATATTTTTAAACTCCAATTATTGCTTTTCATCTTTGTTTGTTTTAAGATTTATTTTGATATTGCTTTTTTTGCATTCATTTTTATAATTTGCTCTATACAGTTTTTGTATTAAAGAAATTTATTATTATTTTCATTATTTTTTTTTAATTATTGAATCTGATGTCCAAGTTTATTAGATTCCAAATTTTATTTAAATTTTTTTCCCTCTAAAAACTATATCTGCACAGATGACAAAACTGTGCTGCAGGTTCTTTAAATGATTAATAAAGAAATTATTATCATTATTCATCTTAAAAAATGGTGCAAATTCTTATTTTTGGTCTGTTATAAATCTACAGGATTGGGGTAAACTGTTTGAAAATCTGATTAACTATGTAATTTTCACATTTTCAAATTTCACTCTAAAATATTCTGATAACCTTCATTTGCATAAATCGTTTTTTCCACATTCCTTCGGAATTTTCCTGATGAACAATTTAATCCCTCTTCATAATTAACCCTTAAAAGTATGATTGTGTAATAGATTTAGATACATTATATTATGTAGACATCAGTCTAACAACAAACTCATAATTCAGTCAGCATCAGCCTCCCTTTATTTGACGCAGATTTACTCAGCTAGCAATTATTCTTCCTTTTATGGAGAGTTTAAAATGCAATTTTTGCTTGTTTTGGGGGAAAGGAAATAACAGAAACATGAGTTTAAATGCCACAAACCGCCCCTTCCTTCATCGTTTTCTGGGAATTCTGAAATTATCTCATCCATATTAAATTGCAGCAGGAATACCAATGTTTTCGTTTATACAAGCTTATTGCAAACATCATGCGCCACAAATGATAAGAACCTAACCAAGACAGGAACAAATTCATTAAGGGCGACGGATCTATCAGCGTGTTCTTCATTAATCAGAGTTGATAGCTTATCTTTTCTAAGCTGGCTAAATGTTTCCGGCCTTTGTGCATTAGTGCTGCAGCACAATTCGAACATGCAGCAAAAACCTGCAGAAAGCGGTGCAGAAGGAGAATTATTTGGTGTAATCTGGAACAATCCTGCACTATCTCGAATTTTTGTTTGTCATAGTGCTTGTATCATGCAGTGTGTCGAAACACAAACTGCTGAAGTGCACACAAACCTGATCCAAAGTGGAATGTTTCAAAACTACTGTTGCATGAAGAAACGTCAAGAGATATATAACCTCAGTTGTAACTGATCTGCTTCACACCCGGCAATTTTTCATGCCCTGCGCATATTTCATATCCATTTGTCCATGTTTCATTTTAAGTACAAAACAAAATCATTGCATGTATGTTTGTGGTTATCATCTTTAATGCTCATATATAATTTGTTGGTAAACTATAATAAAAAGGAGTCCACCTAATTGTTTTCCCCTTCTTTATTTTTCTGCAGCTCTTGTTTTTGACGGCACCACCAACCCAGTCCATCCAAACACAATAGGAAGCATTGACTCTCAATGCAATGTGGGAGATGTAGTCCAGGGTGAGTTTGGACTCCTTTTATAATCTAAAAGTGAAATGATATCTGACTTTGTAGTGGTTTATGATCATGTTTTTATGCTTCAGTTATTTAAACACCAGTATTGCAGTTTGGTTTTGTTTTTTTTGGCTTGTCTGCAATTAATACTTGTTTCCTCTTTATTATCAGATGCCTTCCATAGTGCCAAGATGTTGTGTGACCAGTATTACCTTCGCTCCCCTGATCTGGTACTGCAGGAAATGAACCGTAAGTTTTCTCTCTTATTGATTTGTTTGAGGTATTTATAAGCTTTGAACTTTTCTGGTGCTGCTGACTTAAATTAACAAAAATGATTGTGAAGCAAAAAAATGTGTCCAAAATAACTGCAAAAATAAAAAGAATCGCAGAATTCTGCTTTTAAATTGTTTCCTTTATTTACTGATCCAAATAAAAGCCGGAGCCACTAGTTGCCATGACATTTAACCCAGTTATTAAACAGAGAGGATTCTGGCTATATTTGCAATTTAATTGGAGACTATTTGTTAGACAAAGCAACATGGCTCGCAGGAATAAATGTAATGACTAAGGCAGAAAACAGACATATGAAGACATGGGCAATCCCCTACACTAAAGGCTTAAAGGGGCAGGAGCTGCAGAGATTTCTCGCTCAGGTTGAGGTATCTTTTAAAAGGATTACTTATGAGCTCAAAACACAAAAAAGTTCAAGTTCTCAACTGTAGGTTTGATTTGAGGATAAAAATGTGTATGGTGTAATCGAGGGAGGCGTTAACTCCCAATCTAGAAAACAAACCTGTTGGAGCCTGCAGATGACTTGAGATGGGGGTGGAGGTTCATCTTTTAACAGAAAAACAAAGCTAAAATTGAACCCTGGGCTACAACGGAAACTTTACATCACAACATGTTTATGCGTTAGAATGGTACCGACTTAAAAAAAAAAATGAAAATCTGTGGGTAAATCTTACAGAAAATAGCAGTTGATGTGACAGAATGTCATGCAAAAGACGCTATAATCAGACCTATTAAAATCAGTTTGAAACGTATCTAAAATATTCTGTATTGATCCTTTAGATTCAAAGCCATTTTGTTCGAAAAGTTCAAGACAAACAAGTAGAAGTGATGCAGAAGAGACTATTAATGAACTATAGATTTGAAGTCTTTTTTTTTTTTCTTTCTTTCTTTCTTTATCTGCAGACGAGAAGAAGAGTCACCCAGTAAGCATCGTTTATGTCCCCTCTCACCTGTACCACATGCTGTTTGAGCTTTTCAAGGTAGGAGACCCCACCTTTTAATTCCTGGACATGCCTAAAATAAAAATCATTAATAAAATTAAAGCTTTCTTGTTTTTTTTTGTCTTTTGTAGAACGCAATGAGAGCTACCATCGAGACCCACGAGAGTAAAAACAACCTCCCACCCATTAAGGTCATGGTTTCTCTCGGTGGAGAAGACATGTCAATTAAGGTGAGTCAAAGTTTAAAGTGCAAGTCAACAACACGCAGCGGTTATTTAGATAAGACGGGTGAAAAATAGCTATAAAACTTTAAAAGGTCATAAAAAATCCTGTCTTGTAATTTATAGGAAACTCTAGCAGGAGCTGAAAAACATCCGCTCAGTTTTTCTGTTTCTTTTTTTCCTACTGTTCATAAATTAGTGGTAGAAAGGATCTCCATTTAAACGAAGGTTGAATATCTGGATGTAAATAAATTAGATCGGTTTTGCCTCAGTTTCAGGTAAAGCCAACATTTCCTGGCAGATTTCAAAGTGGTTTTTGCTTTCTGAATGTTTTATCTGTCCCCAGTTATGTAAGGGTTCAGCCCTCGTTTCATCACAGCTTTCTGTAACCTCTCAAAGTCTGATGAGATAAAGCAATATTGAAACAAGCTTTTATGGCCGTCCCCATCTTTCACCGGAATCGCCACTTATCTGGTTACAACTGGATACAACCGATCCAGTTGAACAAACAAGCAGGTCGGTAACTATTGGAGAGGGAAACAAAGAGCGTCCTAATGGCAGCCACGTCGTTTAGGAGGGAAAAGTGCTGAGGTTAGAAGAACTGGGAATCATTTTCAAGGTTATAAAGATCGTCTGCAGCTAACAGTGAAGCTAGAACCACATACGCTTTCTTATATTTTACATTGCTGGACTACTTTCCCAGCAGAACAGAGAAACACAAACAGTGACTCCTAAATAAACGAGCATCCCCAAGATTAGCGATGGTTTTTGTTTGTTTTCTTGTTTTTGCCAATGTTTTACACCCACATCTATGTTAATTATTAATCTTCCTCGGATCATGGATGTAAATTTTGCCGTAACCTGTAAACCAACCCCACCAAAATCACCAAAGCCCATTTTTAAAAAGCCTGAATTAAATCAACTGCTGTTCTTTAACCCTTCTGAGGGTCCAGCAGTTGTAATGGTGGACGGTAGCCTTATTATGGCAAGAAGAGCTTGCAAATTTGGATGCACCACATTTACTAAAACTGTAGCTTTTATGTTTGTTAATCATCCAATAATTCTTTGCTTCCTGTTGTCCGACTGCAGGTCAGCGACAGAGGCGGTGGAGTCCCCTTTCGCAGGATCGAGAAGCTTTTCAGCTACATGTACTCCACAGCTCCGGCTCCACAGATAGGCGACCACAACAGGACACCCCTGGTAAGTTGGAGTTTCCCTTTAGACCTGTTTTAATTTCCATTTATTCCATATATATGAAATCTTCCATAAATGGAAGCCTTTAAAAAGAAAAGGAAGTACAAATTTGTGGTAAAATTTTACCAGGAAAAATAGGTGTTATAGAATCATTTGATGTTCTATTGCAGTGGTTTTTAATAACATCGTCTACCTCAGGCCATTTTATTTGTCTTCATTTACTTTAAAAATAATTGTTTCCTTTAGATCGACGCCCTTAGCTTAAGACTCTTCAGAGACTCTTCCAAGCACCAAACTTTAATCCTTCCCCTTTTCTCTGCAGGCTGGATTCGGCTACGGTCTTCCCATTTCCCGTCTCTATGCAAAGTATTTCCAGGGCGATCTGCAGTTTTACTCCATGGAGGGTTTCGGCACAGATGCTGTCATCTACTTGAAGGTGAAAGAGTTTGAGCAAGGAATTATCCCAAAACAACCACTTGTTAACAGCCTTTATACTTCTTAACTTGTTAGACTCGCTGGGAGGCTGGTTGGTTAATCCTATTTTTGCTGATGTGTCCCCAGGCTCTGTCCACGGACTCCATTGAAAGGCTGCCCGTGTACAACAAAACTGCTCTGAAGAACTACAAAGTGTGCCAGGAGGCAGATGACTGGTGTGTGCCCAGTAAAGAACCACTAGATCTGCGCAAATACAAGGTGGCCTAGTCAGAGAGGCTTTGGGAGCAACCGTTGCTTTAAGACTTCAGAGAATGGGTTCTCCTTGAAACGTGTCTTTGTATTTCCACGGTTCATCCGCCGAGGCAGATGAGCTTCTTTAACCTCCCACAACCAGAGCAGATTTCAGCGAGTATCACCAGTAGCATCGCTTCTGTCATTGTTTTTGGTTTTTGTTGTAGAACATTAGAGAAACTCAGAACTGCTACTAACAGGATGCTTGAACAAAAGCAGCCCGAGCGCAGCTGAAACGAGAAATGGCATCAACTGGATCAGAGTGGAGTCGTGCAGGTACGGGGAGAGACGAGAGCCGCCCGGCCCGTTTTATGGGTGCCAGAAAAGGAGTGCTGATTAAGAGTAGGAGTGGACTGAAGAGGAAGAAGATGAGGAAAGTTGTAAGATCCAGCCGCTTTGAGTAAATGTGAATGCTTTTCCATAAGGCAAAAAAAATCTTCATTTCCGCTATGCCTAAAGTAGCAAATCCCAAAGGCATGTATTTTTTTTTTTATACTTGAACTATCACCACTGATATTTGCACCTTAAATTGTATGGTACTGTAATGCTGTTTGGTTTGATTTTAAGCCAATGTTAAGCTTTTTGCCTTTTGCATGAATATTCTTGCATACTTTCGTATTTCAGCCTTTGCAAATATAAAAAACTGATATTGCACCCAGTTGTCTGGACCGGGCTGAATTAAATCCTTTGTTTTGGGGGGGTTATTTGTTCTTTTTTTTTTTTTTTTTTTTGTAAATACTACAAAGAAAATGGGCACTATTTTTGGCAAGCTGCAACTCTGTTGGGCCCAATTTTTCTATCTTTGCTTATGACTTTTCTTCAGCTTTGTCTAAAGGCAAAATGCTTTGAGACAGATTCAGTGTTATTGTTGTATAAGTGTTATGTCCCGAAAGGTGGAACGTTTGACGTTTTAAAGCCAGTTCCTTTGGTTTGTTTTATTGTTTTGTTGTTTTCTTTTTGTACACTGTGCCAAATGAGACTATCATGGGTCCAGATGTGTTCAAAACTGTTTTGATTGTGTTTATCTAACTCATGCAGTATGGAAAAGGTTATTTTTATAGCTACACTTTGTGACTGAATTAATTCTTAATTCTGTTAATTAAAACAAAAATACCTGAAAGCAAAGTGTTACTTTTGTCTTGATTTCCTGTTCTATGTTTAGAAACAATCAGTATCCTCCTCTGTTTATGGTAAATTAAAGCTGTGCAGATGATCATCAGATCTATATCAAATTTGACAATGAAATAAAAGTCAGCAGCCAGACCTTCCATCATCAAATAGCTATAAAAAATAAACTTGCTACCTGCTTGGCTACACTGCTAACTTCTGCTGTTGGCTTCTTTGCCTCCTAGTAGGAACTGTTTCTTCCACTGTGAAGCCAACAGATGATGTGGATCACTTTGTTTTCTTACATTTCTGGCGCAAAGCCCAGTAAGGAAGAGGTTGCTGCGGGTAAACAGAGAAGGGATGGTTTGCCTGGTATTTAAAGCATGTGAGACTCCTGCAGCTGAAAGCTCACAGCCTCTCGTAGTGCTATTAATAGCTTGCTTATACCTTTTGATATTTTTTTTTATACCACAAACTGCACTGTATTATAGGGAAGTTTTTTTTAGGTGTTTAAATATAAAGACTGAAAAAAAGGCCAATTTTTGTAGCTATTTAACTTTAGATTGATGTGATTTGATGAAGAGCCTCTGTAAAAACAATCTACAGATGTTGCAATAAATTGAGAGTTGAATTTAGGTCTGGATTTTAGCCATTTCTAAATGGGCATCTCAAAATTCTTGATTACAATATTTGCTTCCATGGCTGCTGGGAGGTAAGCCTCTGAATTTCTTTCAGCATTTCCTTGTATCTCCCTGCATTCTTCTTCACAATGAGAATTGCCTGCCTACATTATACTCCCCATTCATGATACGTCTGAAAATCTAACAGCTGAAGTATTTCCAACAACCTGTGCTGCAACCTTTAGTGAGAAATTTGTCAATGAAATCCAACCGAAGCAAAGCCCCTTTCAATTCCTAACAGTAACCTGCTGTTTGAATTTTTAACTACTACAGTACTGTAGATCAGTTACACCATGGCGTGTTGTTGATTAAACTCTAAGCTACTTAACTGAGGCAATAGTTGATAAATTCCCTGTAGGCCTCTGTAAGGTGATTAGTTAGATCTAAAATAAGATATTGCTGTTTTGAAAACCTTTTTCATCAGTGTTTGGTACTGTGAAGCACATCATGGCTAAAAATAACCTTGAATGAAACGCTTTGGGAAAATTAAAGTTTGTTGTTTGGATTTCAAATGTTATATAACCGCATCAAGAATTGTATTAACATTTTTGTCACAAGATAAATTAGTTTATTTTTGTAGCAATTGGACGCTATTTGGAGTGCCCCATGTAGCATTGCTGTAAGGAAATGTCTAATTTCCTCATATTTTAATGTCAAGCTTTTCAGGGATGTACTGTAAGGGGTCTAATGTCCTGACCATCAAAATCCGAGCTGCTCCTCATTAAAATAAATCTAATTGGATGTCCCACATTGTAGATGTCCATCAGGTGCATAATTTAGGTGGCCTACCAAAGGCCAAGAAGCTTGAGGGTTCTTTAAATATCATATTTTATATGGCGTCCCAGCTGGGGGGTTATTGGATATAAAATTGCACAACAGTACCCCAGCTAATAAACACAAACACACCACAGCCAACTCAGCCAAAGATCGTCTTTTAAACGTAAGAGTTGATCATAAAATCATAATTTTTGTCTGTAAAACCTTGCTGTGAAATTAGAGATCTTACTTTGTTCTCAGCCTTGATAATGTGCACAATTATGCTAGCTTTAGTGCTTTGCTACAAATGATTAAGTCGTTTTTAAAACAAAACATACTGCAATTGTAACATGTCCAAGCATCCACACAGCTACCTTAATGATATTTGTAAGAAACCATGCCATTCATAAATATATCTAGATGTCAGTGAAATGAGATGATTTGTGTTTGCATGGATCACTCACCATCACTGAGAAACCGTAGGTTCCCTAGGAGTGCAATTATTGTCTGCTTCTATCTCCATGAGCCCCAGTCAGCCTCAGCAGAAGGTTTCTTCCTGTTAAAAGCGAGTTTTCCTCTCCACTGTCGCTACAAGCATGTTTGGTGTGAGGGATTGCATCCGAGTCAATGAGTCGATGCAATCAACTGGTTTTCCTTAGATAGAAAACTTTGAATCAATTTGACTGTATGATCTGGTGAACTGTAAAGGGCCTTGAGACGACATGTGTTGTGAATTGGCGCTATATGAATAAACTGAATTGAATTAATTGTGGAGCGATTTGAAGAAGCGGCTTAAAGCCAAGAAAACTGATTCTGGAAACAAGCGTTCATGTTGTAATGTCAACTACCATCATTTCATAAAAAGAGATAAATAAACTATTTAAAAATGAACTTTGTCTTAAAGCAAAGGTATGTCAATGAGAAGATTTTATAAGAACAAAAATTGCAAATTTTGAGAAGGCAAATTTAAGGAGCAGTATGAGCCTGAAGTATAGAAACCCAGTGCCTTTTTTAGCATCATATCTGAAGCTGCTGAAGACCTCTACCGGAAAGGGCGGAAAACATAAGGAAACAAAACTTTAAACTGCCGACATAAAGTTTAGGAGGAAAGTCATGTCTGGGCAGCAGGGCCGTGCAGAGACCACTAAAGGGGCAGGTGCTCAAAAAAAAAAAGGCACTTCTTATCGCATTTTAGGACAGAATATTAACAAAGTCACATAGCTTTCAGAGTTTAATGAACAATGATAAATTACAAAATTGTGAGACATACAATCAAAGGTAAGGGAAACACAAGAACAACAGCCTAATGTCTGTATGATAAAAATACTGAATCGATAGATAAGAACAGCTTTTCCTCACCTGGCTGTCTCTTCCCGCTCAGTAGTTCTTCAGAGAAAGGCTTGCCGCGTCCTATACTTTCCTCCGTTTAAACCGCTACTCTTTGCTAAAGTAGAGAAATTATACAACGTTTTCCGTTGTCTGACAAGTAGCAAGCCTACTCCAGTATTTTCACCAAAAATTATATTTTTTAATTCACAAAAAAACTGTTCTGTAATCATTACAGAACAGTTTTTTGTGAATTAAAAAAGATAATTTTCAATGTAAAAGACTAAAAGCACAGAGTAAACCGTGTTTTAGATCAAACAATACTGCATCATCCATGGGCCTCATTTGGTTTCACTTACATCTCTATTCAGGTTGACATTGGAGAGGCGGTGCAGACTGAAGACATAGCCATCCGTACGATCATGGTTGATCTTGCTTAGGGCCAAATGAGCAGCGGCCACAGTGTAATGTGGAATGTTCGCTACCTTTAGCTCCACAGTTAGCCGCCTTATCTGACTGTGCGAGATGCAAGGTAACAATGTGACCGGAGGGCTTATTTGATTGTTTTTCTTGCCAAAAAAAAAAGATAATAATAATTATTTCAGTACATGTGTCAAAAAAAAAAAAAAAAAAAAAAAAAAAAAAAGGACCAAAAGGGCACATTGGGATCATGGAGCAAAAGGGGCAGGTGCTCAAGCCCCCTTAGCCCCCCCCTCTGCACGTGCCTGCTGGGCAGGAAAGCATTGGAGCAACTTTGGAAGTGAAATCTCCATACTGTTTAAATATGTAATGATAGCCTCGAGGCAAAGAAAAGAATCTGGAAAGTTATAAGTGGAAAAAAAAGAAAAGGATTCAAACATTTGCAGAACTTGCTGCTGCAGAAACACTGTGATCATAAGATGGATTTGTTTAAGAAGTATTGCAAAAGACTATACTTTCGCTTACATTTTAACTGTTTGAACCCTATTTCAAGCAGACAAATTTCAATCTCAGGGCTGAAAAGTTGAATTTAGTTTCCGTTAATGTTCAGAATCACTTTTTTAAAGTCATATTTAAAAAAAAAACCTAATATTTCATAGACTAATGCCTTCAATTTGAATGCATTCAGTGTGGAAGAGCTTAAAAACACAACTTGAAGACTACATTTATAGGAACATAAAAATGTGAGTTCATCTGGCTGTTATGACTATAGTTTTAGGAAGGGCGGTTGATGAACTAAGCTTAACTTTGGGTAAACTTGAAGTTTAACAGGAAATATTTAGAGAAAACAGAATATATCAACTGAATTGGTTAGTCAGATAAGAAGAGTCCAAAAGAAACATTTTCTGCTGAGGTTGGGCCTACTGAACACAAGAGATACAAGTTTTTCGATCAACAACGTTAAGTAGCTGACCCCTGATGTCCCTAAGCTTCAAGAACATCATGTCTCTTTGTAAATCCAGGCTTCAGATTCAGCACAGCAGGAGATATTGATGGGAAAACAAAGCTACATAGGGACAGAGACCCAGCGTGAAAACGCACAGAGAAAGCCGGCATATCTATGAAAATTAAAACTCCTGAATATGAGCAGGAACAGAACTCTGCTTTGCAGGGGTGTTGTCAAGGAAAGATAGAATTGTAAACGTTTAAACCTATACACTAAATGACATGCTAAGCTCAGGTATATGAATATAACTCGTTCACGAGCCTACGGAAACCGCGGCAGACCAAACCAGATGAAAGTGCGCATTCAGCTCGGCAAAGAACTCATGCTCTTCCTCAACACTGAAGTCCTCAGACATTTTTCTTTCGTTGTTTCTTTCTTTGCACAGGTAAACAGCATATTTCTTCTTCTACGCTTGCATTATCGGCAGAGCAGACGCTGAATGTGCACTTTCATCTGGTTTGGTCTGCCGCGGTTTCCGTAGAATCGTGAACGCGCTTTTAGGAAATCCTATACACTACTGTTTATGCTCTAAAAACATTCTAAATGACTTTGTTTCGAGTAAATTATGGACGCTACCCACTCAGGACACTTGGAATACATTGGACGAGCAGTATGGAGGAATATTGACACGTTTTTTGTGGACTTTTATGGACCTTTCTGCCTCGGGCGCCATAGACCTCCATTATTTGAATGTCAGCAGACAGCAAGAAGCCTCCCAGATCTCCAGATGCATTTGAGATATCAAAAAAGTACTCCAGAGTGTTGTTCAGCATTGGGGTGAGTAGAAAATGAAGGCTAATCGTGTTTTGGGTGTACTATTCCTTTAAGAACATCCAACATAAATATAAAGAAGAGACAACTGCCAATGAAACAAAAGTGCACAGAAAGCTTTAGACACACACCTGTTAATAGTTCATGTAAATAACCATTCAGCTGAAAAAAAACCCAGTTTAAATGAACTACAAGAAGCAAACAAAGAGTCTGGCACCATAGAAGGACGGTAATGCAAACAATGCATACAACAGACAGAACACAAGTAGTTCTATGGAAACCACTGCACCCAAAAATAAACTGCAACATCTAAAGGACTGAAGGACACACACTGCATTTAAAGGTATGCTCCACCTGAAGAGTTTGGAGGGGGGAGGGGTTACTATAGTAAGATTCTCCTCAAAGCTAAACTGGTTATGAGCAGGTTTTTTCCTGTAAACTCAGAGTGTCCTCAGTCTCTGTTCTACTTAGAGCCAATCCTGTTGTTTTATTTCCTGTTTTTCTATTTCCTAATTTTTCGTAGTTTTGTGTAAACAATAAAACATCATTCACTAAGTCCTTTAGACACATTGTGTGTTAAAAACAAACATTGCATGTCCTTTTGATGAGAAACTTGTTAAAAAATGATCCCCATTGATCAATAGACAATTAGATATATGGAGGGGATTCTTATGCCACCTATATTTCATATTCAGAAAATTATGTTTATGAGCGCTACCATTTCACCTCACAATCCACCACCTACCTTATCTGTCCCCACATTTCCAACATTACACATATTTAATAGGTATTTACCAGAACTTCATACCAGTGAGATAAAATAATTGTTTAATAATAACATTATAGAAAATAAAACTGCACAATAAAATAGCACCAGTACCATAGAATGGCTACAGGCTGTGTCTCCTCTACCTTCTAGTAGGTTTCTTATGGTCGATAATATGCAGCTTATCACCGATAACAGCCGCTTTGTCTAAAATCATAAATTTTAGACAAAGCGGCTATTTACCTATGTTATAGATTGGTATGAAGTACCTATTTAAAAAAACAACAACTACGTTTTAAAGTTTACTTCAAATTAATTCTATGTTTTATTCACACGGATTTAATTTGGTGATTTAAAACAGCTCAGTTGACTGGATATGAGATTTATTTGTTTTTGTTTGTGATATGCAGATCTTTTTATCTCTTTTTATAATACATGAAGAAGTAATAAAACGATTACACCTAAATAAATTAATCAATTCCATTGGAAAAAAGGAACTGGATTTGCATTAGCATTCATTCAGTGATAACCTACTGAGTCTACAAGTAGGTAGGAGGCACAATCTGAAGCCATTCTATGGGACTGTTTGTTTTTGTGTTAATTTTGCATAAACATATTACTATGAATTATATTGTACTTTATGGGTTATTAATAATGTCTTATTTGATTATCTTAAATGTTTTGATTTGTAAAGTAAATGTTAATTCTGTGAAACATGAAGATAGTTCTAACTTCCCTAGACAGGTAATCAAGAAAATCTCTTGAGACTTGTTATTTATGTTCATTAATGTTAATAAATATGACACATTATCCATCCTACCAAATAACATCCATCCTGCTTTGATTAATGAATAAAGGATCCAGGTGGGGCTTTTTTTATGGGCTCACATTATCTGGGTTTAGCAGGTCATCAGCATCTGATCTAAAAACAGCCACCAGCTAAGCTGTTTACCAAAACACTAGGAGTGGAAAGAATCCAGTTGTGTCACCCTTATCACATGGAAACAAAAGCGTCTGATTAACCTGCTGTAGCAACAGGAGTGACTTCCGCAGTACATCATGTCCAACATCTCATGTGCATGTTTATGTTTTCTTGGTGTTCACATATGCGTGATGTGCAGCGTTGAAAATGGAGATGCTGGTGAAGGTTCTCAGTCATCCAGGTTAAGTCCACTGGTTTTGTTTTAACTTTTTTAACATTTTGTAACTTTTTTGGAATGAAAATAAAGACTTATGCTTTATGGAAAATACCAAAAAAAACTACATATTTTAATTATGAGGTTATGGTGCTGTTTTAGTAATTCTTCCTAATGTGTGCTGGTGAAGTCTCTCAGTCATCCAGGTCATAGTCATTCCAAATAAGATTAAAAAAAACAACAACATTGGACTTTGTTTCCAAGTTTGAAGACGTTTCACTTTCAACCCAGGAAGCTTTTTCAGTAAAAAAAAATGTGGATACTGTATTGTTATATCGTTAATATCTACAACATTATACAGTTTATTTAAAACCCTGAAAAGATTTATCGTGATACATATTGTTCTTAACCTGCTACAAGGTGAAGTTCCTCCCAAATCTTCTTCCTTTTGCCCATTGTCTCCCGGTTTTGTCTTGCATTATCTCAGTTCATCAGAGCAGAGTTAAACTTGTATCTACTTTCAACAACTGAGTGTAACCCAAATATCCCCAAAATATTGTCTTTTGTGCAGCAAAAATTGTTGTTTCATTTGCAATCAAATTAAAGACAATAATGAAAGCCTACAGAGGCCACCAAAGGTCAATCAGCCCCCAATCTTGTTTAAATAAACAAAATTTGTGTTTTGCTATGTTTGCGCAGCTTTGAGCATCAAATTTATTGGTTTTCAGCTGCTTTGATTTTAAAGTTTTTAAACAAAGTTCAGAGGTCAAAACTTTGACTTATCAAACCAAACAAAAAATTTGTTAAAAGTTTGCACTATTTTTGTGCTGGTTTTTGTGTCAATTTTTTTTCCGGTTTTCTTTTAAAGTTATAGCTGAAAGTTTGAAGGTTGAAAGGTTTGCACCTTCATCAACAGGTTTAAAACTAAAATACAAAAAAAATTAACTGTTTACCACACAATCCAACAAGCCTAATTGATTGACACTTTTTGTTTTTATTTGAACCCATGTGTGTATGTGTATGTGTGTATGGGTGTGTCTGTGTGTGTGTGCTCCCATTGTAGAATAAATGTAAGGACCAGTTTCAGCGTTAAACCTCTGGCGTGAGAACATTTTTACAAATAAAAAAACAAACAAATCAATGAATAAATGTCAAAAAAGTAAGTCTAAAAATGTTAGTATCTATGTAAAAATGGAAATATTATGAATAGAATTAAGGATAAAAACACAGCCAGTGGACATTGTTAATACATGATTATGAAACTAAATTTCTATTAAATGCTTAGAACACTTTAGAACGGAAATAAATAAAAAAAGCTAAATTTAAGTTAGCAATGGCAAAATCAAATCAGACATGTTGATCTTTGCATGAAAGGCTTTTTTAATCTCATCTATCAGTTCATTGATAGCAGTCTTGTAATCGCTATTATTGGCTTGATCCAAGTGTATGTCTTGCATTTGCAGGATGGCTTCTGCCAATTTGTTATGAATATCAGTCAGATCTGTGTTGTTAGTTTTCATGCAAAAATCCTGCAGATTTTCTGCTCCAGTGGGAGCAGAAATCCTCACAGAACACCTAGAAAATATTAACCTTTCACCAGACAAAGCAGGATCTAGTTGGGGTTTTGCATTGTCCTCAATGTCCTGAACTGTCCATGGTCTGAAAATCAATTCATGCACTCCAAAAACGATTTAGAAATAAGTAAAACGTTTCTCAAATTAAGTGTATTTTCCCCTAATTTGAGCAGGTAAATGATTATTTGCCAATGGAATTAATTTTTTTTTTATCTTAAAATAATATAATTAAATAATATGCACTTGAAATAAGACAATGCAATTGTTTTTTCTTATTTCAAAGGTAAATTGTCTTGTTCCAACAAAAAATTAGTTCTAGGAGAATCCCGCTGACCTCTGCAAATTGTTGGGGGAGAAAAGAACTCGTCCATTTAAAAAAAAAAGAGATTGATGGATTTTACTTTTAGTTTGCATTTTATTATCTTTCTTTGAAAAGAAATGAGAACAAGACAAATCATGTCCTTCACAGCTGAAGTTATTACCTTTCTGATTAAACAAAGGTTTTTTCACTAATTTAAAGTCTAGAAATGAGCTGCTAATGGGAGCCATTACTTTCTCAGACACTGTGTGGCCTTGCAGGTGAGAAAGGATTGAGTGAAAACTTGCAAAATCAATATGCATAAATCAATACATGTAAGGGAGTTAATACAGTAGGAAATTTAATTTTCTGACCAAACATGACAATAAAAATACATGAAAATGTAGAAAAAGAAACATCAAAACAGTTGACAAAAATAATATTTTGTCCATGAGTGCCATCGCTTTTATAAATAGTTTACTAAAAGCTGTAAAATGTTAAATCAAATAAACAAGTTTTATAATATTACTAATTGTACTTTCTACAAATAATTTCCACATAAAATACAAAGAATATCAATGAAACCTCGAATACCTAAACTGGATAAAACTTTTTATTTTCATTTTGACCTTGTTGCTTTATTGGATCATCACATTTTGAGTTAACTGTTTACCTCTTTTAGAACTGTGGTAACAGTGCTGGCTGAGCTGATACAAATGTAATTTCCCTCTGGGATTATTAAAGTATGTCTGATTCTGATTCTGAAATAGAAACTATACCAGATAGACTTTGATGGATTAAAGCTTTACAATATCAAACCTCGGAGGCAATAAATTCAATTTTGTAATTTCCAACTACAATCGCAGATATAGATAAACTGCTCAAGAGTAAAGATCAAGGATCAGATTGAATGAGCCAAAGGGAATCAGCTCTAGTACAGGAAATTGTAGACTAGTAGCTGTAAACTAACGTCAGATGATAAGCAACAATGTTTGAACCTATCAGAATAATAGAATTTTATGATAGTAGGACTTCACATCTGCAGGCCTGTAAGTTTGCCATCAACTTACATGAAAAATAGATTTAAAAAAATTATCCTGATTTTTATTCATATATTATATGTCAATGTTAAGTAATAACAAAGATGCCTTTGCAATAATGTCCTCAAGAAATCTGGAAAAAAATTTTTTTGAAAAACATCTATGCAAGCGATATGCTGATGAAGATTCTGATGAAGCCATAGTTGTAATCAATGCCAGTAGATCCAGCTCTTCTGTCGCCCCCTAGTAGTCAACAGATATAAACTTTTCAGTCAATGTGAAGGTGGAGTAATTGTAGTTCTATTGTAACTTTCAAGATGATTTTCTCCTTTAGAATAAAACTTGGGAGATAATTGTTTGAATTTTAAAATTTATTATAAGCAGTTAAATGCAGATCAAATATGGGATTCATTCCTGCCAATATCCCCTTCCTTTCCTCCTTCCATCTCAATTAAAACTAAATAAAATGCATGCTTTTCTCTTCATTTGACTCACAGTAGATAGGAAATTTATACAGCTCTTGAGCACATGTAGGCAAACATATAATGAATTATCATTAATGTTACATTTCGTCAATGTATTTTTAACTTCTCTGCAAAAAAATTCAGGAGTAGAAAAAACTACTGGACACTGATTTTTCTTTTGCTTCTCTCAAGTCATCTGCTTTTTAATGCTAATTTTATATCATTAAAATTAAAATAAAAAAATTACTTCTGATGTTTATAGTTCAAAATTGTTGCATATCAATGACAGAAAAATGTTCATTTTCCTGCAAAAACTCTTAATAATGACTTTTTTTTCTGTTGTAGCTTTAGCATTCTACTGGTGTTGCTGAGAGGTTTAACTTAAGCTTTATTTGACTAAACAAATAATGTGATTCCATATAATGTTTTTTTGAAATATATATTTATGTGGCTGTTTTTCATAGAGACAAAACCACCCCCGAATGTCAATCTTGTGGTATTCCTCTAACAGTAAGCTCTAAAGGGCCCGTTTCATGACTTTATTGTTTTAAATAATTGTTCTGAATTAGGGTTAAAAGGAAACTCTGACTTTTATGTATTTTTTAAATTTCATATAATTTGTATTCATTATTAGTTTTGTCAGATTCAAATAATTTCTGTCACCATTGTGGGGTTTTGTTTAATTAAATAATGGATAAAAACAATATTTCCATGTGTTCGTGTTCATTAAAGCACAAGTATTAATGATGGTTGTAATCATATTCAGAAAATGTTCAAATTATTATTATTTTAACTTGTTTAAACGTTTTTACAAACAGACAACCAAATTTTGGAGACCCAAATCCCCCAAATCTGAATTCCTAATTTCGGGGAGTGGCAGGGGATTCGTTAGGGCATTGCGCTTGGAATCCAGAGGTTCTGAGTTCGAGCCCCGATCGCACAGACTCCCACTCTAGTCTCTGAGCAAGACCTTTAACCCCACACTGCCACCTGGGCGCCGCACAATATAGCAGCCCACTGCTCCCCAAGGGGATGGGTTAAATTCAGAGAGTGGATTTCTTTTCTCTCTACTCGTGGCAGTGTAACAACAATAAAAGCTGGGGGAAAAAAAAGACCCAGTGATACATCATACAACAAGAGCTTGTGATTAAACATGACGATTGACTGAGTTAATGATCAGCCCACAGGAAAAGCTGATGGAGCGAAACAAGAGGAAATAAGATTTAGAGGGGCAGTTTCTGGCTTTGGCTAAGGAGGAGAGATAGGGGATGGGGGCTAACATCTAGGGCGTCAGCAGGGTGGGGCAGGGAGAGATGTATTGGGGTTAAAGGACCAAAGCATCCATGACTGGTGGTCCCCAGCTGATGACGCGCTCAAGGTCAGAGGTGTAAAAAGAACACTTGTTTAAGGCACTGGTGGAGGTGCGTCAGGCTGCAATGCCCAGCCGGTAGAATATCACCCTGTATTTTTCAAAAAAAGCTTCACTTCCTTCCTCTCAGCAGCTGTAAGACTCTAGAACCACCACTGTCCCCAACAACCTCAATAAGTTGTTACATTCATACTGATTTTGCAAAGTTTCTGTCTTAGTTAAATAACATGCTGCTGTCATTTTTGCATATCTCTGATGTTGCTGTTAATTTCTAATATCCATTACTGTAAAAATGTCCATAGCTGTATATTGGCTATTTATTCTCCAGGTGCACAGAATTTTTTATTTTTTGAAACACTTTACACACTTTAAACATTATATTTTAATCCTTCATTATTATGTAATTTTTATAATTTTTTCTAAGGTCAATTTTTGTGTGTCAATTATTTTCTATAATATTTTTGCTCCTGTAAATATCAGAATTTCTCCTTTGTGGGGCAATAAGAGGATTTCCTATTCTATTCTATTACTATATAAAGGCTATGCATTTTCATTTAACAGTTTATTTATTTTTGTTCTTCTGCTATTTTTGATATATATATACATATATATATATACATATATATATATACATATATATATATACATATATATATATACATACATATATACATATATATATATATATATATATACATATATATATACATACATATATATATATATATATATATATATATATATATATATATATATTTGTATTTATTGCACATTTCTCTACCTTTATTTATTTTTGACTATCTGCACAGCACTTTAACTGAGCATAATGCAGCTTGCAGTGTATATTGATGAACTTTCACTTAATAAACACTAAATGGCGCCATAAAATCGCTGTGAGCCTGGTTGATTTGACTTTAAACAACAGGCACTAACATTTTTCTATTCATAACCCTTTGATACATTTCCGATGCGTTTTCTTTCTTTTTTTAGGGTAACAGATCATATTTTCAACTCTTCTCTAAACTATTGATAACTTTTCAGTTTAACAGTACATTTCTCTCCGCACAGTTCCCCTCACTGAGACATCTGAATTATGAGATTTCTTAGGTTATATAAAGAAATATGAAAAAATCTGTATTTCATATGTCAAGGTCAAATTTTTTTTAAGAGTCTCTATGAAGTTGAAAAAGGGGAGTGCAAATCCCCAGAGGCGTAGCCACAAATTTTTTTATAAGGGTGGCCAGGCACTAACCAATGTGTACTGAGGGATGACCAAAAGTGGATAGGCACCAGAAACCCGGGGTCAATCTAAACTGATCCAACAGGAACAATAACACCATCCACATTTCTAAATAAAGACAAACCATAGTTTCAAATGTGATTACTGTGGAAAATATGAAACATTAGTTATACTGGAATGTCATAAATACACTATATTGCCAAAAGTATTTGCTCACCTGCCTTGACTCACATATGAGCTTAAGTGACATCCCGTTCCTAATCCATAGGGTTCAATATGACGTCGGTCCACCCTTTGCAGCTAGAACAGCTTCAACTCTTCTGGGAAGGCTGTCCACAAGGTTTAGGAGTGTGTTTATGGGAATTTTTGACCATTCTTCCAGAAGCGCATTTGTGAGGTCGCACACTGATGTTGGACGAGAAGGCCTGGCTCTCAGTCTCCGCTCTAATTCATCCCAAAGGTGTTCTATCGGGTTGAGGTCAGGACTCTGTGCAGGCCAGTCAAGTTCATCCACACCAGACTCTGTCATCCATGTCTTTATGGACCTTGCTTTGTGCACTGGTGCACAGTCATGTTGGAAGAGGAAGGGGCCAGCTCCAAACTGTTCCCACAAAGTTGGGAGCATGGAATTGTCCAAAATGTCTTGGTATGCTGAAGCATTCAGAGTTCCTTTCACTGGAACTAAGGGGCCAAGCCCAGCTCCTGAAAAACAACCCCACACCATAATCCCCCCTCCACCAAACTTTACACTTGGCACAATGCAGTCAGACAAGTACCGTTCTCCTGGCAACCGCCAAACCCAGACCCGTCCATCAGATTGCCAGATGGAGAAGCGCGATTCGTCACTCCAGAGAACGCGTCTCCACTGCTCTAGAGTCCAGTGGCGGCGTGCTTTACACCACCGCATCCGACGCTTTGCATTGCACTTGGTGATGTATGGCTTGGATGCAGCTGCTCGACCATGGAAACCCATTCCATGAAGCTCTCTGCGCACTGTTCTTGAGCTAATCTGAAGGCCACATGAAGTTTGGAGGTCTGTAGTGATTGACTCTGCAGAAAGTTGGCGACCTCTTCGCACTATGCGCGTCAGCATCCGCTGACCCCGCTCCGTCAGTTTACGTGGCCTACCACTTCGTGGCTGAGTTGCTGTCGTTCCCAAACACTTCCATTTTCTTATAATACAGCTGACAGTTGACTGTGGAATATTTAGGAGCGAGGAAATTTCACGACTGGATTTGTTGCACAGGTGGCATCCTATCACAGTTCCACGCTGGAATTCACTGAGCTCCTGAGAGCGACCCATTCTTTCACAAATGTTTGTAAAAACAGTCTGCATGCCTAGGTGCTTGAATTTATACACCTGTGGCCATGGAAGTGATTGGAACACCTGATTCCAATAATTTGGATGGGTGAGCAAATACTTTTGGCAATATAGTGTATGAAAGCAAAAGAGATATAAAGGAGGAGAGAGTTTGAATTTATTAAGGAAAAGATTCATTTATTAGATATTTTGAGGAAGAATTTGGGAAGTAAACATATACAAATAATTGTTCGATTTTTAGAAGAAAAAAAAAACTAAATTATTTCATAGAATTTGATTATAGAGAGGGTAAATGTGTTTATGATACAGACGGGTAGAATACATAGTTATGTATAAGTATGTAGTTATTTCTTTTTTTTGTTTGTTTTGTTTTGTTTTTCCTTAGAAATTATAAATATGTTTATCAGTAGATAGTTCATCACGAACCACATTCCATACCAGTAAGTGGCAGTAAAGCTACTAAATGTTTGTTGCCAGTAAATCCAAGAAGAAGAAGCAGTCCGAAATGTTCTGCAAAGCTTTGATCCATGTGCCTCTCCCAATATGGCGACTGCCTCGACGTACGACTGGCACGCTGGCTCCTGCGTCCCTCCTCTACGCAACTTGAAGCGAAGGCGGGGTGAAAGAAGCCGAAGCTCCCGCACGCTGTAACGGGACGACTTCAGGAAAGAGCAGGGAACTTTTTTTTTTTTTTTTTTATGGATATGAGGATTTTTTTCCTCCGGATAAACCGACCTGCCAAAGGAGAACAACGTTTTGCAAACAAACAGGGAGGCTTTTGAAGAGATGCTCGAGCTTAATTAACCCTGAGTGGATCTACAGCTTGACTTGCCAAAGAAATCAAAAATGCGAAGCGCTCAATGAGCAGCGGAGCTCAGCGAACACCTCCAATGTTCACCTTTTTTCTGGCACTTTAAAACAAATTTAGATATATTTGTATCATTTTTCCTGTGTTTAAAAACAAAACAAGATGGCAGAGCACGAAAGCTTGGAGTTTGGGAAGGCAGACTTTGTGCTTTTGGACACCGTATCAATGGAGGAATTCATGGCCAACTTAAAGCTCAGGTAAGCGGTCAGTCACCTTTCAGAAACCCGCTTTGATGACTGAGTGCCATTTAAACGTTGACACTGGTTAATTATTTCCACTCAAAAACCAAACTATAAGAAAGGTCGGACCGAATATCAACAGGTGTTTAACAATATTTCCTTTCACACCTGTGAACACCTCTGGCACACAACCAATTTAGCTTCACGGGTTATTTTTAGTCCTTTTCACGTATTTGTTTGATCATGATTGTGACAGCAAATGTTTCAGCGAACAGGTGAAATCATATTTAAAAAATGTGAGACTCCACCCAAGCTATTCAGGCTGTCTGGTAAAGCCTGATGTCAGGCTTGCTCCCTGATGGAGGAGGTAACTTTACTCCGTCCAGGTGGGGCTGTGGCTCCTTCACCATCTGTGATGAAAGTGCAAACTGATCCCCAGTGTCGGTTAGAGCTTTTAGTCTCCAGTTCAGCAGCAGTGAACAGTAAAACAGGAGGGTTATTAGTCGTTGTTGGGGATTAATCTTCAGGGCTGTCAACTCTCACCCATTGGGAGTGAGACTCACCAGAGGCGTAGCCAGGAAATTTTTAAAAGGGTGTCCAGGCACCAACCAATGTATACTGAGGGGTGGCCAAAAGTGGATAGGCACCAGAACCTCGGGGTCAATCTAAACTGATCCAACAGGAACAAGCTCAACGTCCATGTTTCTAAATAAAGACAAACCATAGTTTCCTGCAGCCTTTGCTAACAAATAGATGCATTTATTTCAACATCCGTCTAGATCGGAGGTAACCAATAAAAATCAGCGGGGTCCAAATAAAGAAAATCATCAACCAGTAAAGGTCCTGAGACATTTTTTATTATAGTCTGTTACTTTAAACAGAATTTAACAATGAAATAAAATTAGGTGTTTATGCATCCATGTTTTATATTGAATTTTTACATAAAAAAAAGAAAATTTTTCCATTTTAAAATCTAAATTGTTTTTTGAAGTAAAGAACAACAATCTTTCAGTTTGGTATATAGACAATTTCCCGATTAACATATTTTTTTAAAACACCTGAACTGACTGTTTGTTATTTATTTATTTTTTTGCTTAATGAGAGCAGTGGGCTTTAGGCTGCCCTGCAAGGCTTTAAACCTGGGTTTGAATGGCGACAAAGCCATTCTCAAGCACATAACAAGGTGCTCATTTTGAGCCTGAATCCATATTTATTTTTGATTCTGTTTATGGTGGAGAATCCTGCTTCACAGCAGCAGGTAAACCAAACATACTCAAAATTTTCATGGTCCGCCAGGTCAAGATCCGCTATTCCAATCGCACCAAACAGGAAAAAGATCGGCGAGAAGATCCGTATTGTCAAATTAAAATATATTAACAACAGATCGGTAACTTCAAACTAGAGTATAATTCTTATATACTTAAAAAAACTAACACCGTTTATTTAAAAGATTGGATGCAAATTATTGGTGCTTCAACAGACCAGGAAGCAGATTTCTGATCTACATCAGAAACTGAACATATGCTGGATGCTGATGGGGATTATTTAAATATGTCATATTAAATTAAGCGTTCATTTCTGCATGTTTTGCTCCTATGAATTTAATGATAATATTGCGCATGCTCTGCTCAAGCTCCAAAGATAAGTCGGAGCGCAGCAGGACAGGAGGAACAGTGGAGGCTGTAGGCTTTACTTTTCAGGAGGTCTGGAGCGCAGTGGTGACGGAGGATGTGGGATTTCGGGTTAACAGGAGAAGCGGCGCAAGTGAAGTTAGACAGCACCATCAGACAACTTGTAGTAAATTATAAATGTTTTTTTAAAGCTACAGTGTGTAATAATTACAGGGATTGGGGGGGGGGGTGTTCATGTTGCTGCGCTCTGCAGTCTGGACGTTAGATGTCGCTGAAAATTACACACTGTAGCTTTAATCAGGTTGCGTCCGGATTAGCCAGCACCTCTGGTCTAGATAAAAGCTATATTGAATAAAATTCTTTGAGGTTTAAGTTCTGGAGCGAACATCTTTCCCATCGTCATTACTTACCTACTTTTATCAATATCATTCTACAATAAATTGATATTTATATGTACTAATATCTCCATAAATTGATAAGTTAATAGGTTTTTTTTTTAATATTTATTTACAGTATTTATGATTTCACTGAAGACTCTTAGATGACTTGCAGAGACATCATTTTCTCTCTATAGCATATAACACTAAATCTAGTTCTGAAAGAGCATGAATTCTCTACTAATCATCTCTAATGTTGGTATATTGATGTGCATAATTAACCACAGTGCTTTTAAAATGTTTTGAACATTCTACTTTAGAGAAACAATGGTTGGGGCGGCCAATGACTGGCTAAGGGGTCCTCATCTAGCTCCGCCCCTGAAACTCACCCATCTCAGTGTCTTCACACATTCTCACTCCATATTCCCAATTTCTTACACTAAAAAAATGACAGACATTAATACTCAACTGAGTCTAGTTTAATAATCTCCCATTGGAATTTAGGAGTAATTAAACCAACACAAACATTTTAATTCTTAAAGCTTTCAGGTTTGCCTCTTAAACCCATAGGAGGTCCACAAAAAGAACCATTTAATTTTATTTTTCAAAAGATCAGCCACCCAAAAAAATACCTAATTCATTCAGAGAGGATGTGCTGATCAACTCAGTTATCCTGGATTCATAGAGGAGAAACCACAGGGATGTTTTTCTTTTATTATTACTTATCATATGCATTTATCTTTGTTTTGGTCCATTGAATATGTTTAAAAACTTAATTTCCATAGCACCTTCCAAACTGAAACATCCAGTGGATTCAATCAGATCATGCAGTCAGATTGGTAAAATGTTTCATGTCATTGACTTTGCAAGATATGATACTGGCTTGCATTTTTTCCTTGACTCCTCATTAATCCCTCACACCGAGCATACATGCAACGCCAGAGGAGAGGAAAAAACACAGTTTTAACAGGAGAAAAGCAGGCTCAGTGTAAGTGGCCTTCTGCTGAGACCGACTGTGGGTTCATGGAGACATGAGCAGACATCTGAAAGGAACATAAAAGCACCAATCTATAAATACTTTTGATGTTTGTAAAGACAATTAACAGTTAACTAGCTCCACAGGTGGCTCTGTCTAGGAAAGAACCAGTTTAGCAGATGATGAGCTCTGAGCCAGTTTTTATTGTCAAGGGGATTAAAGACAGCACATACCATTAGGGGCCGAACTACCGGTAACAAATACTGCAGAATTGGAGAATAGAGACAGTAGATCATTATTATAGATCGTTTACAGGATTTTCAATTCTGTTCTGAATTTAATAATATAGAATGTAGATTAAAAATTTGGTTCAACTAAGCATTGACCCGATGGGATAGAAAGCAAATGCACAAAGACTTTTTAGATTTTAAATTTGTCATGATTTATAAAACTATGTTTCTTGCAATTTTACCAGAACATTTTAAATAAATAGAACTGCAAGTTATAGTCATTTAATAGGTATTTCAAATCAAGATTAAAACCAATTTATGTATTATTTATTAGTAGTAGAATTATTCTAACTGAAGTCTGAAGTCTTCTCTTACCCAAGCTTTGACTCCTGGACCTGCTGTTAAAATCCAGTTGTCTTTCACAAATTTAGTTATTAAGACTATGGTTATCAACAGAGTTACTAATCATCCACCAAAGGAAATTTTCTGTTTATCCAAGTGTTAACCAAAAGGTTGGATCTGGCTCTGAGTAATCGTTAATAATCACAGAAAACCACACTGAAAAATATGGGTCTTTTTTATTACCCAATGATCCCTGTTACAGTATTATTATTATGTCTAATAAATATGCAAACACTAATAATAATATTTAACTTTATTGACCTCACACTGAGGAAATTTATCTCTGCATTTAACCCATCCCCTTTGCGAGCAGTGGGCTGCCACTGTGCGGCGCCTGGAGAGCTGTGTGGGGTCAAGGGTCTTACTCAGAGGGGGTTTAAGAGTCTGTCCTAAAGTCTCCAAGGATTGTTCAGGTTCAAGGCTTTATGTATTCATACATTTAGCAGCCTATCAATGCACTAAACAACTGATGCAGAGATCTTAAATCAAATCAAATAGTGAAACTTATTATTTTTTACAGTGAATAGTGAAAAATGACTCTGAAACATATTAAAATGTAGCAGCACTTGAGCAAACTGAGTTAGCTCAGATAGCGCCGGTTGGATAGGCCAGGCTACGAGGTGGAGCTCTGCTGGGACAAAGGATCATAAAACAACCTCACTGTTAATGTTTAAATGGATAAAGATTTCTGTTAAGACAAAAAAAAAAACTTTAAAACACCAGGCAAACTCCAAAGTCCTAACTTTACATGTTTAATACAAAAATATATCGTCACTGAGCTGCAAATTCAAACACCTCTTGCTTCCATGTTGAAGGAAATGCTATGATTATATGACAAGGACCACACAGTATGAAGCAATAGCTCAAAATGAAGGGATTTTACTACCACACACCATTTGAAACTCTTTGTTAATCAACTCAAAGAAGAAACCGTTGAAAAAAATGTTTGAAACCTTCTTTCCTGGCTCTTGAACACCATGAGTCGTCGGACTTCTCTAACGTTTGGTAATGGTAATGTTGCATAGTCTTCTTGTGGTCTAAAAGTCGTAGGTTTGATGGCAGCTTCCTCTTGTCACATGCCAGTGTGCCCTTAAGCAAGGCATTAACCCCCTTGTTGCCTACCTGGCTGCAGAAAAGCGTGATAGAAATTCAGTAGTTTTCCCTTTATTCCCCTTTAGAAAAGTCCATCTAGTTGAGCATATTTCTTTATGTTTCGCTGAAGTTTCGTTATTATACTCCTTACTTCGAAAACAGTGTGTTCCCTGAGTTTTCTGGATTGACATGAGTAATGGAGCGCAAGGGGAAAGCAAGCTTATTGCACAATTTTTGCAGATGAGTAAAGATTTTAATAGAAATTCATGTGATGCTACTTGTTTAGACCTCTAATGTAAAGCTTCTCTTTTCCAGTTCCCATTCAGCGCAGAACGTAACCCTAAATCCCACATCCTGCGTCTCCGCCCAGCTCCGCTCCAGACCTCCTACGCAAAGCAAAGCCTACAGCCTCCGCTGTTCCTCCGTTCTTTCTCCGCTCCAACTTCCTCTGACTCGAGGAGAGCATGCGCTGTATTATTATTTAATTCATAGGAGCAAAATGTACGGAAATTAACGCTTAATTTAATATGACATATTAAAAAAAATCCCCATCAGCATCCAGCTTATGTGCAGTTTCTGCCCAAATATTTTCTTTTTGTTGTGGATTTTTGTAACAGGGGTAACTAGGATCAGACAAAATTGGTTTGTATGAACTATGTTTGTTCTCTGCTTCCAAACTCTGCATCTCTTCATCCATGCCTGCAATAAGAAGTTTGTTTTGAAGTTGTGATCAAGTTAGATCAAGATGAGAATCTGCTTCCTGGTATGTTGAAGTACCAATAGTTTGGATCCAATCATTTAATTAAACGGTCATAGTATTTGGGAATATATAAGGATTATGCTCTAATTTGTAGTTACCAATCTATCGTTATTATATTTTAATTTGACAAAGCTGATCTTCTCGACGTTCTTTTTCCTGTTTGGTGTGATTGCAATGCGGATCTTGACCTGGCCGGACTGGAGTAGAGCAAAAAAATAGCTTGGCTCCGTGTTTTTACGGTGACGGAGGGTGAAGACGTACGTGAGCGGGGTTGAGTGGAGCGCTGACCGAGTACGTGGAATCTGGTTTTTTTTTGTATCATTAATTTAAGTGCAAACCTAATTAAAATGAATATCTCCACAAAGCTCTGTGGTGACAGGTGCTATTTTAAGAACATAGGAGGTAAAGCATGCATCTTAAACGTCTTTAGGACATTATTGAAGACATCTTCCCTACCCTCTAAGATTTGTACCTGGTGTTTTAATTTTCTAACTGGTAATTGATCTATACAGCTTCCTTTTGTATTTTTGATTCACGACTAAATATAAACATTTACAAAATTACTGTTGTAAACTAAACGCGTATAATTGGTTTAGACGGAGAATCTTGTCTTTCTTCAGAACATGATCACGAAGCTTAGGTTTTTAAAATTATATCTGAAATATAATTATATAAAAATATAATTTATCTAAACCATTATTTTAATAAAATCATTTCCTTTGTGCAGAAGAATCCAAAGTTCAGATGTTGGGCCTCTAACCAACAGTGCCATGTTTGGAGAGAAACTAATGCAGCATATCTGCACAAACACCTCCCGCCAACTGTCCAGCTCTTTAGCGGAGTATAGCTGCATTTGGCTCATTTTGCAGCCATGGGACTGGAGAGCTTGTCAGTCTGAGTCAACTATCAACTTTTTGGTGTTCTGATTAGTGTACGTGATTTTCTAGAGGACACAGGAATTGTGGTTAGCAGTGTTTTTACAGCCATGCTTTTGAAATTAGATCAGGGTTTTAGGGTTGAACGGTAGCTTCAGCAGTCCGGCTGTAAGACCTTAGAGCTTCCAGACGGTAACAGGCTCAGTTTTTTCCCCCCAACTCCCTCCTATTTTCTGTATGTTTGTTTTCCCTCCAGCCAGACGGCTCAGTCCGGAGGTGGCGTGTGCAGATTGCTATTTGTAAAGGGTGTGACCGGCCAGGAGTGCTTCCTTTATGTCCCCCCCTCCTCTCTTAGTGTGTGTGATTTCAGGCAGGAAAGTGCAAGTGGGAGAGGACCACTTAAGGGATGAATCCAGAGGGCATCTAATGTTCTCCTTTCGGTTCATTGCAGTGATCCAAAACAAGTTGGTCTGCTGGGGAACATCCGCTCTCGGTATTTCAGCCTCAAAGGACCTGCTGCTGCATAACCCACTACAGCTCTGTCTAGAAAATACTTTACTTAAAACATATCTCCTGCAATTTAAAGACTTTCTTTGAAGTTGCATGCCTTCATGCTGGGACTATTTTCCCTTTTATTATAGGGGATTTCTGCTGTTGTTAAAGTCCTATGTAGGGTAGTTAATCACATTCCCTTGTGGCAGCAATTAAGCCCTGATTTGGCAGAAAAAGCCTAATGGTGAGACACTGCTGTTTGAGCTGACATTTGGTTTGTTTGAGTTGAAGTTGACCTCTGCTGCCTATTTGGATATTCCCAAAATAAAGCCCAATCAGATGCCCAATGCTTTTGTACAGATGCCAAGATAAAAGGTTACATTCTTTTAGGGTCTTGGGAAGTTTCTGTAGATGCAGTGAGTTGCAAAAGTATTCACAAGAACTTTGTTTTTTTGAATCTTTTTTTTCGTGAACATTTTGATTTTTATGGAATGGGGAAACGAACAGGAGCACATTAATATAAAAATGAAAGAAATATGGAGAGATGTCTTATTTAAAGTTAAATGAATAAATATTTTTATACATTATTCATAAATATGCCATCAAATGAATAAGTATAAAAGGCTTTTTTAGCTAATTTTGTAATTTATTTTCATTCAAGATTTCATTAGAGTGTTTTATTTTGTGACATTCTTATGTCATAAAGCAGCTTTATGTATTCGGAGGACTTTTATTTTTTGATTTAACACTTTATTTTCGGTGTCTTTCATTTCATCTTTTTCAACTCTATTTTAGTTTGGTACCATCTATTTAGAGAACTGAAAATTTAATTTGGTCAGATGAGACTAAAATAAAACATTTGGCCTTTAAGGAAAGTGCTTCTTCTTTCATGCTTGTCACCCTGAAAAGAATATAAAACATTGTAGATATTGTTAATAATTAACTTTTTAGCAGATAAGGGCGCATAAACCCAGAGAACTTTGATGAATGTTTCTGAATCGTATCCACATACTAGAATGGCTACGCTAATGGAAAAGCGCTAAATCCGCCAGAGCTTCTAATTTTAAAGAAATTGTTTAGCAAATTTTGTTGAACTTGAGCTATTTTACAAATGGGGAAAAAAATGTCAGTCTCTTCATTAGGGTTGGGAATTGATTAGGGGTGTAAATAATAATCGTTTTGTATCGTTGCATCGATCCAACAGCCAACGATCCGATGCATCGATACGTCCATTGATTCATGTTTTTTTTTCTTTCTCCAGTCTATTTTTATCTATTTGCTCCTGGACTTAATTCTCACTCCCGTGCTGCGGTGGCGCTATACGCTGTGGGTCTAGATATGGTTGAGGCGGTGAGGAAGTGGGGGCGAGTTTAGTCCGACGACGAAGGGACATGAGGTCCTAAAAGAGCGGAGATCCAGGTGGAAAAAGGGTCCCAGCGTTCTCGCGCTGTCTGCAGTCAGCTACAATTTGGGAGAGGTGCAGCGGAGCGTCTGTGGAGGGGGCGGGGATGTCTGAAGCCGAGGTATCGAATTGAACTGATTTTGTGCAGTATTTTTTAATGCAAGGCCTTTCAGAATCTATAACGCAGGGATATTGTTATTTTTCAGTGAATGAGTTTTTAATAGGAATACGTGGAGTGCAAGTCTTCCACTTCTGTTATTTGTTGTTGCATTCTATTTCTGCCTGCCTCGGTGAAAACAGAAGGTAGTGAACGGGAGCTGCCAGCCTCTGAGCCAGCCAGGCTACCCGTCTCCTCACAGTCATCTAAATCTAATGGAGAAGGCATCCGTTTAATGAAAAAGCATTACTGCACAATTTCTGGAAATAAACTTATCTCCCCCCGATTTAAATAAACGAGCGTCACCTTTCTCTGGCTCCCTGAACTGTGGAGCAACTTCGTAACATGTTTAATAACCCCAAAGAGAGGTAGGAAATTGGTTTATTTCCAGAAATGGCAGACGATTTACTAGGAACTACATTAAGCACAGCCAGTGATATAAAACTAGCTACTCACCACAAGAGTTACCTTCAATGCTGGTCGTAACTTTAGCTTCTGTCCAGAAGCATCAAAAACAGGGCATTCATTAAAATGTATGCCATGTTGTGTGCGCAGGTGTTTTTGCATGTTGGATGTATTTCCTCCGGCGGATGTTATTGTCACTTTGCAATGATTGCGAAGTGTCTTGTTGCCATCTTTCTCTTCCTTAAAATGAGGTCATTCCGTAAAAATTCAAAAAATATCCACTGGACTTGGTTTCCAAGATTTGAAGACGTTTCGCCACCTCTCCAGGAAGCTTTCTCAATTCAAATGTCTGGATCTGCAGTGAGTTTGAGGCTTATATAGACAAGGCCTTGTATCACTTGGAAACATGCAAATGGTAACCGATGAATGGGTTGTTTGGTTCCATCGTTAGCCTGTAATATCTGAAACCTGTCTATGATTCTGAGGGTCGGTCGTTAAAGGGGGGGGGGGGGGGGGGGGTTGCTGTTAAGGGGGGGATTGTCTCCTGTAATACCTGAAACAGGAGACAGTCCCCCGCTTAACGGCACTACTGGTCACATCCTACTTGCTTACCGAATGCCGTGTGCGTAACTTGCGTAAAAAACGTGCCGTAAGTCGTGCTGCCCAGCGCTAGGCTCTGGTGCTGCCTGGAATCGTTAAGAGAATCATTGAGCGAGCTGCCAAACGATGCCATGGAATTGGAACACACGGAACCGGTTCAGAACAGGAACCGGTTTTCGATTCCCATCCCTACTCTTCATGCAAAAAGCTGGTAGAGAGATATAGAAAAATGCTCACAGCTAAACTGGCAACAAAATATTTTTGTAGAAAGTATTGACTTGGTAGGGATGAAAAAAAAACAAAACACAAATAACTTTTCAGTTTTTAATTTGTCATGATTTTGAAAACTTCTCTTGAGCTTAAAAATAGTAGACTTTCTGTCTCAGAACATCGGAATAAAGTGCATTAATGTTTTTTGGTGTGTGTGTGAGTAATGTAGACCCTGGTCTTATGGTAGAGGCACACAAAGACTACCCAACTCCCACACCTACTGTACCTTTTTAATGTTCAATAAAACTTTCAAGTTAATGTTTAAGCAGATAAAGATTTCTGAAAAACGGATAAAAACCTTTATGATACCTAGCAAACATCTTGTCATGTATAGCAGTAGGGTTTGCAAGACAGTAAAGTTCACATAAATCGTTTTTGTTTGTTTTATTTTGAGAAATAACCTGAATCCCCTGCTATGAGTTAAAAAAGGTGTGAAAGACAGAAAAAAAATAGTAGCATTAAGTACAGCAGTCTGGAGACGTGAAATGTCTTTATAAGGCAGCATTGTTTAGTCTGATTCCTGCAGCCCTGTGGGGGGAAAAAATGCAGCATGTTTTTCTTAAATTATTACTGGAGATTTGTTCCCCGCAAAGATTTCAGATTGTAAGATGCTATTTTTTATTTTATTTTTTTTACTTGGATGCTTAAATCCAAGTCAAGTTCTGCAGCTAAACTGTTTTTGATCTCAATAGTAAAGATCCTGATGGTTAGGAGGCCGATATTCATGCCTTTGGCCTTGAAGCCAGTGTAATAAACGGTCTAAATTGCACTGATGTGGTTTCAGTTCTGCTTGTCAAAAAATATTTCTTGACCTGAGGTAATACATTATTTGCTGTATAAACTCTGACTCTTATTTTTCCTCAGTGTGAGACTCTTATGTCTGTTAGCTTTAGCTTTTGAATGTAATTGTTGAAGTATTCTGAGTGATTTGACCTTTGTAACCATCTATTAGTTAAAGGGGAGTTCAACCAGGAAGCCTTTATAATACAGGGCATGGCAGAACAGCTATAATATCCTTTCCATTAGCTCTTCGTTTTTCATTATTTCCTGTAGCCTCTATGGCTTCTTGTGTTTCAACTTATTTACTTTATTGCACAGATCATTTAAATAAATTAAATTAAGCATTTCTTCTTTTTTTCATAATTCCTGGATTTAACTTTGAAATGACCAAAACCAGTTGTTTTCCAAGGGATTTTAACAGTACATTGTTTGTCTTTTTTACTCCTCAAGAGCTAGGAGACGTGTCGTGCATAAAGAGACCAGGCTTTTTCCTCTCTTTATCTGGCAAAGTAAACAAATGGTTCAAACCAGCATTGTAAAATAAGGATTGTCCTGGAGATTTGGTTAAAGGTCTCCTTCCCTTGTTGGATAAAGACAAATAAATATGCCTGCATCCCATATGTCTCTTTCTATATTAAAAGAAAAACAAAAAGCTCCATTTTGGAAAGTCTCTCTTGATCCATTTGCTATCCATGTTCAATAAAACAGTTTGTCCCCTGAAACAAAACTGCAGCAGTTGCCTCTAAGAATATTTTTTCCCAACCTGCTTATTACAGTTCCTTTTTCCTTGCGGTGGTCACTGACTGGAGGAGAATATTTACAGATGACTGCCAAGATGGAGGCTGTTCTCTCATTGACTCTGTAACTCTGTCCAAAACCAGAGGCAATGAAGAATGTTGTCTGATTACAATCACGGACAGAAACATTAACAATCTGAAGCTGATTGTGTCATTTGTGGCATTGACATGTTTCTGAAAGCTGAGAAACTGGCCTGGGAAAAACTAACAATGGGCAGTTTGTACTTAAAAGAAGATGAAAGTTACTTTCTAAAACTTACCAGATGCTCTCCTGGAACTTAACAGGGGGGTTGTTTTCCAAAGCCTACAAGGTAATTTGCTGGAAGATAACAGCGACATCAGGTCACTGTCTTACACTTCCTGGAAAAGTATCTGAAAAGTTTCTTTAAGCTAGGCATACACTGTGCGATTTTTTTCAACTGTTGCACGCAGCTACTGCTCACACTGTCGTACAGTGTGAGTTCACAGCTCATGATGTCTGTGCAGCACAACGCTCTGATGCGATCTAGCTGCTCACAATACGTCTAAAAACGACGTCGGCCTGAGCTCCGCAGTGAGATGGAGCTACTCGGACTCACCTATCAGGAAGCCAAATGCGTAGAAGAGGAATATGAATGTTTGATTATTTTTCCCGACCTCACGATTCCTGATCGGGAGTTGGTTGTGAGAGGCTGATTGCCCCTTGTTACCCCCTGTGCACTACATGATGCACGACTCATGATCAGGCTGAACGTCGGCCCGATCGGAAAATTCTTGCACGACCGGAAAGTTGCCCCGAAAAGGGCAAAAAATTGTACAGTGTAAGCCCGGCTTTAAGAGTTCAATTGAGACGTCTGAGTTTCAGGTTAACTTCCTAGAATTTCCCAAAGTATCTGATAACTTCTGTAAAAGTAACCCCTTGGTTTCGTGAAAACAGTTAAATTTTACTGAGACAACTTTTTACTTTATCGCCAGTGCCTCATTACTGGACCTTACTGAGATTGCTCTTACTAAAATATAAGCTAGCCACAAACAGGGAATTTGTTCTTGTTCTTAATGTATGTTTTAGCTAAAACATATCTTGAAGAGAGAAAAAAAAGCCTTTTTATTTGCGATTTCTGCAGAAATGGGGAAAACATGCATATACAGGTGGCATGCTCAATGCTCAATACAATGGGAACCAATTTCTGCGATTTCTGCAAAACCCCTACCCAGACACATTTTGAAAAATGTCACTAAGTTCTGCAGTACCAAGAGAAGGTGAGGTGAAGAATGGAGGGGGTGAGGTCAGAAGGAGAGAAACTAAAGTAAAATCAATATGTTGCTGACTAATGGGTAATAAAATACTCACCTTTTGATCAGTGATTGCATAGCTCGCAATTCCAGCTCTTGACTAAAACAGAATCCGAATATCACCTAGCACAGTGTGTTTGTTTGTTTTATGGCTTTGCAATATTGTCCACAAAGGACCAATGGAGGATATGAGTGTCTAAAAATAGGAATCTGTAGTAATATCACCCTCTAAATTATGTCTAAACTCAATTTCTGAGGTATCCCATGCAACATTATTCCTTAAAATGGGACACTGACATAGATTTGTATTGTTTTAACAAATATGAAAACGTAACTGCATACCTATAGAGGGCAGCACAAAAATAGTTTCAGGACAAATATTGTAAAAAGTTAAAAAAGTTTCCATAAAAAAGCCAGAATTTTCTCTGTAAAATAAAGATGGCACGCATAATGCTCAATTTCTACAGTTTATTTGTAAGCGAAAGTTGTTTTGTGGGGTAGTTACTCCTTAACGAGGTTGATCCAAATCTTAACCAATCACACAGCAGTTGTCAGACAACCAGCAAGAAAAAATAAAAACTGCCAGTATTGTTTAGTAAAAGCAGCAAAAACTCAGAAGATGGGGGTTACTGTGAAAACAAAACGTAACTTTGTTCTTGCTATGGGAGCAAGAACAAAATGTAAAGGCCTTAATGGTGAAGGAGAACAGGCTCCCATGAGCTGACTGGATTCATAGAAGGCTGACTGAAAAATGCCTTGTAGGCCTGCTCCCCTACAATCCAGCGCTCTAAGGTCCAGTCTCGCCACAGGAATTTCCATATAACCAACTGTAATCTGAAACACATTACCATTGCTGCATAAACAGGGCTGTGCCTCTGTAGCTCCCCCCTCGAAATGGGTTCAGCAGCCCTCAGAGACGCTCATTTGTGGACTAAACGAGCTGGCAGACGGGGTCAGCAGTAGGCCTTTAATACCAGTTTTCAAAACCCATTTGTTTTATTACCCCTGTGTCGTACTTTCTTGAATGCTGCTTTTCAAAACGTTCCCATTATTTCTGTCAGTTGGAAGACTTTGGTCTCAGTCTGTTGCAGTCTCTGGTTTGCTGTAACAGACGGTTGCTGACAGGGGATCCAATGATGCTGCATGAACACGTGCTAAAAGCCGCCACCCAGAAAGAAGTTGGTTCAATCCCACATGAAGTTTTGTGGATTTTTTTAGGCAAATGTATTTACAGTTCTATGCATTACAGCATTTATTTTGACAGGTAGCAAAGGCCTTTATATCCCTTAATGCTTATATCTAAGTTTGTCTAATCATAGCAATAGTCATTTCAGTCAGCATGGTGTAGTTTTTCTTGACCAAGATGTTAAACATCAAGAAACATTGGGACATTATAAAAAGTAAAACTGTCTGGTTTCATAATATAGAGCAGGATTTTAAACGTAGACCATCCATTTTCAATAATGTCGAAGCCTGATATCAGCATTTCTTAGTCATGCCAAAACCAGTTTAGATCTCTTTCCAAAAAAAAAAAAAATTAATTAAAAACAATCCTCTGGATTTTGTTTCCAAGTCTGAAGACATTTTGCTTCCCATCCAGGGAGCGTTATCGATTCAAAATGTCAGAAATAGCGTTGAGTTCAACGTTTTGTAGGCTACAGTAACCAAACAAAACCTTGTTTTTGTTTTGAAAACATGCAATTTAAAATGGTGGAAGGGGTCCACCCCTTTGGAAAGGGGGTCGTTTGGCTTCTTTTGTTAGCCTGCAATGCCCCATACCCATCTAAGTGTCTGAAAGCGGGGTCGTTAAAGGGAATTGTTGGCCTGGCTAAATAGGTGAGGTCCTCAGCTCTCCTGTACAGGGGCTTAGGTAGGGCTGGGTACCGAACTTCGGTTCTTTTATGGTACCGACCGAAATGCTTCGGTTCTACAGAGTATCGAAACATGCCTCGTCTTTCGGTACCAAGTTTCGGTGATTGGCTGTAACACTTAACGTGATTGCGTCATCCAGGAAAAATACATAGGTGGTCCCGCCTACAGCCAGGGTTCATGTGTATCTTTTGTGAACTGGTTGCGAGCGTCGCAGAACCCCTTTAAAATGCCCCCAGGTCAAAAGTGCGGCTTCACTTTATTAAGACTGATGCTAATAGTGCGCAATGCAATACATCGTGCACGGAAACAATTTAAGAGCAGAAAGTTGCTCGGTGTTTGACTGCAAGAAGAGCGGACCGCAGCCAGCGACCAAAAAAGCGTCAGTGCGCGCCGTCATTCAGACAGCGAGCCCAACAACAGCCATGTCTCCTTCCGCGGCGGAGGGAGACATGGCTGTTGTTGGGCTCGCTGTCTGAATGACGTCGCGCACTGATACGAACAGAGAGAAAATAGGACCAATTGATAACGACGTGTGACTTTTTCCACTACAATGTTTTTGGGATGCGAAAATATCACTCTTTTGGACACATAATGTTTTGGGAAGAGAAAAGTTTTATTTCGCTGTTCCTAAAAACCTGCAGGACTACTTTCGGCTTGACCAAAACTGGACGATAACTCTGCTCACAGGACGCTGCCAGGGGTAAGTCAGTGTGATTGCATGCCGCTTGTGATCGGGATGCCATACAGATTCATGTCAAAAATACCGAACTATCCCTTTAAGGTTATTACATTTTCCCCGCTATCTTCCAATTCACCTGTTTTAATGGTTAGGCCGGGAGACAGACCCAAAAAGACCAGTGGGTGTGTTGAAGGTGTTCTGGAAAATGCGGACCGGATTCGGGGAACACTGGTGCAAAATAGTGGAATGGATCGTTTCAATCGGCGAAACTGTAAAATACGGACCAGATTTTTTTTTAAAAACTGGATCGGCAGTCTGGATCGGCATTTTTACACGCTTTGCCGATACGCATTTTTTTGCCAATATCGGCGTCCGATCCGATACGTGGATCGGGTCGGGACAAGCCTAGTGTTGGGCCATGCATCTTTGGAGAGGCTGTTTGGTTTCCCCAATAAACTTTAGAGTACTTCAAACTTGGAAACAAAGTCCAGTGGATTGTTTTTAATTTAATTTTTTTTAATGACTATGACCTGAATGTCTGAGAATCTTCCCCAGCAGTTTAGATCTCCTGGATCTAAACTGGTGTTTGTGATCATTGTCCCTCTAAACAAACCATTGGTTTATTCCCAGCTGATGATGGGAGTTGGAGATTTTAAAATTAGCCCTGCTTCTTCATACTTTCCCTCACTTTGTTCATTGCTGCAGTACAGTTAGGAAAACAAACCTTAAGCATAATACAGCAGTCGCCTTGTCGAACATTGTGGATCTGGAAGCCTCCTCTCGGGTTCTCCAAACATTTCTCTTGTCACTATGGATAAACAGCTCATGCTTTGTCTCATCTAACCATAAATGGTGTTTAGCTTGTTCATGGGAGTCCAGCTTGAAGGTGTATATTTTAGAGCAGGCACTTCTGCTGGCAGCCAATTTACTGTTGAGTATCACGCTGTTGTTTCAACTTAAACTGGAAATGCTCTCTCCATTCGTCTTCTAGAAAAAGAATCTATAATCCAGCTAATCCTTTTTTATATGTATTGCATTCAGCAGCAAAGCTGGGGTGTAACAGATTTGGATAACTTTGAATAAACCACAGCAGCTCCCAGGTTCACACGTGGTGTATGCACCCTGACTTTGGCTGAAATGAGAAAATAAAAAATCTTTCAAAATGGTTTCATAAAATATCTTTTTGTTTTTCCTTTAAACTTTTTTTTCAATTTGTTTAAAAGAGTGGTTAAGATTGAAAGAAGCCTTACCTAAAAAGGACATTTCTCATCTGCCAATACCAATTTTCTTTTACAGAGTTTTGGTTGAACTTAAATTGATCAAGTGAAAATATTGTAATTTCTGTTTAATCAGTTAGTGAATCACTACTTATTACTCAATGAAAACCGGCTGTGGTGTTTGTTTAGGGAAGATATTTAATTCTCTGTTTATTTTTACACATTTTATTTGTTCCAAATGTTAGCTTGGGAATGTTTGGCATCCCTGATAAAAAGCAAGTTCAGGTGTTCAAGTGTTATTTTTATTTATTTAACTTTGTAATTTTATTTAAAGGAATAGTACACCCAAAACATGATTAGCCTTCATTTTCTACTCACTCCCATGCTGAACAAAACTCTGGAGTACTTTTTTGATATCTCAAATGCATCTGGAGATCTGGGAGGCTTCTTGCTGTCTGCTGACATTCAAATAATGGAGGTCTATGGCGCCCGAGACAGAAAGGTCCACAAAAGTCCACAAAAACGTGTCAATATTCCTCCATACTGCTCGTCCAATGTAATCCAAGTGTCCTGAGTGGGTAGCATCCAGAATTTACTCGAAACGAAGTCATTTAGAACGTTTTAGAGCATAAACAGTAGTGTATAGGATTTCCTAATAGCGCCCCCATGCGCGCTCACGATTCTACGGAAGCCGGCAGACCAAACCGGAAGGAAGTGCGCATTCAGCGTCTGCTCTGCCGATAATGCAAGCGTAGAAGAAGAAATGTGCTGTTTACCTGTGCAAAGAAAGAAACAACGAAAGAAAAATGTCTGAGGACTTCAGTGTTGAGGAAGAGCATGAGTTCTTTGCCGAGCTGAATGCGCTGGTTTGGTCTGCCGGCTTCCGTAGCGTCGTGAGCGCGCATGGGGGCGCTATTAGGAAATCCTATACACTACTGTTTATGCTCTAAAAACATTCTAAATGACTTCGTTTCGAGTAAATTATGGACGCTACCCACTCAGGACACTTGGAATACATTGGACGAGCAGTATGGAGGAATATTGAAACGTTTTTATGGACTTTTATGGACCTTTCTGTCTCGGGCGCCATAGACCTCCATTATTTGAATGTCAGCAGACAGCAAGAAGCCTCCCAGATCTCCAGATGCATTTGAGATATCAAAAAAGTACTCCAGAGTTTTGTTCAGCATGGGGGTGAGTAGAAAATGAAGGCTAATCATGTTTTGGGTGTACTATTCCTTTAACTAAAATGTCTTCAAAGGATCAGTTAATAAATGTGATAAAGAGGATTTAATTTATCATGTCTCTTATTAAAAATACAATTAGTTATTTTATTGAATAGCATTACATGTAAACTGTTTGGCTCATGATTTAACAAGCAGCTGCAGGGATTTAATTTCCCTTTGGGATTAACAAAGTATTTTATGAATTGAATTGAATCCTCCAGCATGAAGCGATGGTGTTCTTTCAGTCTGCACGTTTAGTGTGTCTGGTCCTGCTCCGTCATTTCCCGATTCCTTCAGATCTGTATTGTTTTCCTGTCCACCTGTTGGAACTGCAGTGTCCTGATCCACAGTGGGGGTTCTACAGCTTACTCACTTTCAAAGAATAAGACGTCACTGTAAGCCTACTCCGACAATAGGAACGCTCCTCTCCATTGAATGAAAATTGTTAAATCTCTGGCGTGGTTGAGTTTGCTTTCTAAGCTTTTGTCTTTCCTTGCTTTGTTGTTGTTTTTCATTTTCTGTCTGCAGGCTCTAGCCAGCTAACATCATTCGAACAAAAATATTTAATATTCTGTGTAATGGGCTTTTGAGGACTGCTTCTCAATTTGAAAGGTCTTGTAATAATTCAAGTTTTACTTAATAATAAATGTTATGTATATCATGACCACATAGCTGTAATAGTTGGATTTCTGCACCAGCAGCTTAAGGAAATGCAAGTTTATTAATTCTTTACATGAATTAAACCTTGAAATACAAGGAAAATAAAAGCAAGTAAAGATAATAAATTTATAAAAGCAGGTAGTAAAACAAACAAAAACAGTTCGACCACAACCTTAAACTAATATGTCAGTTAACAGTTTAACTTCGACAGTCAAAGGCAGCTCTAAACAAATTGTTTTTTAACTTTGACTTAAAAGAACTCAGGCGTTCAGCTCTTTTACAGTCTTCTGATATTTTTCTCCAGATCAGCGGAGCGCAGGAACTAAATTCTGCTTCTCCACGTCTGGTACTAGTTCTGGGTGGACAGAGTAGGTTGGAACTAGAAGACCTGAGTGGTCTGGGAGGTTGACACACTGACAACAAATCTGTTATGTATTGAGGTGCTGATCCATTCACTGATTTATAGACTAACAGAAGGATTTTAAAGTATATTCTCTGAGCTACAGGAAGCCAGTGGAAAACCTTCAGAATCACGCTGCTGTGCTCTAACTTCTTAGTTCTAGTGAGAACATGTGCAGCAGAGTTTTGGATCAGCTGCAGCTGTCTGGACTTTTTAGGCAAAGCTATAAAAACACTGTTTTAGTAATCAATTGTACGATAAGGGCATGAATCATTTTTTTCTATTTCCTGCTTAGACATTAGTTTAAATCAGGCACCCCCAACCTCGGTCCTCGAGGCCCGCTGTCCTGCAGGTTTGAGATGTTTTCTTGCTCCAGCACAGCTGATTTTAATTGAAAGCTGATTAATAGGCTTTTGGTCTACTGCAATCATTATAATCGGCTGTGCTAAAGCAGGGAAACCTCTAAAACCTGCAGGACAGCGGGCCTCGAGGACCGAGGTTGGGGATGCTTGGTTTAAATGATTAAATGCTGCTTTATGTGTCTGAAGGTTCAGGTCTGAGTCCCTAATGACAAAAAAGTTTTCGGCCATAATCAGTGATTTCTAGCTGTAGTAGCTGAGGCTGTGAGCCAACTCTGGATCTCGCTTCCTTTTTTGTCCGAAGATAATAACCTCAGTTACAATTACCTAAGGGACAAATGTTGCTTATCCATTTAAACAGACTTAGATGCTATATTGTCAAATAATTATGTCTATTATTTAGTACTTATTTTCTCTGAATAAAAGTCAAGGTAAACGAAGCCAAAATTAGTACATTTCATATCAACAAACATACATCTAGCTGTATCCATCTGAAAAAATACAACTAAAATGTTCATGTTTGAAAGTTTTTTTTTTTTCCAACTCTAATTAGACCTCTGGCAGATGGAAGCAAAGAGCGAATGGGAAGAGTGAAATCCATATAATGCGCTTGGATAAAGCTCTATGCTCTTGTTTTCATTTTTGAACTGTTTTAACAAGTTTCAATCTTGTGACAATCTCACCTTTTCTCATTGGCTATTGCCCTTATTGATACATATTTTTTATGTTAAGAGGAACAAAACAGCAGAATCCAAATACAGCTGTAGTCATTATTCATTTCAGTCCTTTTCAGACAAAATTTAAATGCAGCATTCCCAGCGTTTCCACATTTATTGCATATATCAAAGCAGTAAAATAATGATTTGTTAAAGCTAAAGCTTTAGTTCTCATAGTTGCTGATCTACATAGGATCATTTATTGTTCTCTGTCTTTCTACTCTTTTATGGCTGGCTCTTGTTCTCATCAGACAGAAATAATGGCACCTTCCCTAAATAGTGTACTGAGTAATGTCTGGATTTCTTTGGAAGGATCAGAATGTTTTCTTTTGGTATTCTATTTCTTTCAAAGGATTTCTATTTCTTTAAATCCCACTCTGCAGAATCTGTTAGTTCAATCTCTGTTATGTTCTGTCTGCTTTTTCTCATAGTAGCTTTATCTGGTCTGTTCCTGTTTGGCTGTGACTCCATCCTGGAGAGAAATATCAGCTGTACGGCTGCCCTCAACACCTTTGTTTATAGATGTTCGAGATCTGCCCGTTTCTCTGACTGTGGCTGGATGGATGTGCTCTCTTCATGACATGGGAGCTGGCTCGGAGCTCGTCTGCCTGGCTGTGTGTTTTCTGGACGGGGCCGCCTTTTACAGTTGCTTTTTGTATCTCTGTTTCTGTCTCCTTGAACCCGAGTCGGCCTCGGCAGATGGTCGCTCACACTGAGCCTGGTTCTGCTGGAGGTTTCTTCCTTTTTAAAGGGAGTTGTTTTTTCTCTCCACTGTCGCTACAAGCATGCTTAGTGTGAGGGATTGCATTTGAGTCAATGCTTAGATGCATGCAACTAGGTTTCCTTAGATAGAAAACTTTGAATCAATATGACTGTATGATCTGGAGAGCTGTAAAATGCCTTAAAAATGACAAGTGTTGTGAATTGGCGCTATAGAAATAAACGGAATTAAATTGAATTTAAATCCATCCACCCTTTTCTTTCCAAGGATTTATGTATTAACTTCATCTGCAGCTGGTCAGTGTATTATAATATTTTAAATCAAGTTCATGGCTAACCTAAAGTCATTTTCGCTCATACTTGTTGTTGCCCCATTTTTTAATTGGCAGACTAAGTCCTTTTAAAATCCGTTCTCCAAACGTATGCAGCAGTGCCAGCTTCTGTCCTGTTTTAACAGGGGAGTGGTGGATCGCTGCTTTTAACCAGAAAAACAGGGTCAGGCACCTGATCTGCAGCTTCTTCCACATGGCTCTCATTTTTAGCCAAAATGTTCAGAACTGCCAGCTTAACGGGATCTTGCTGTTTGTTGATGTAGAAGAATTGGTTGAGGTTTTACCTTTAGGACATGTGCAATGGTAACAGTGAAAGGGTTTTATTGCAATAGAACATAATAGAAGAACAAGAGCAACATATAGGAATGAATGTAGCAGTTTACAAATGATGCCTCTTAGATTGTAGAAGTTGAAGCTGACAAATACAAACGTGGCAGGTTAATTTATCTCAGACTGATTAAAATAATAAAGGAACAGCACTGAATTGGTTTTTGAGCTGTGTAGAGAGTGAAGATATGCAGCTGATGGAGGGCAGCGTTTATCACAGTGCTATTTTCAAAAGATCCTACAGTAGGAGCACCACTTTAATTTACTGGATGCTACTTGAAGTCTATGTATTTTCTCTGACTTCAGTATTTTCTCACAGTAGCAACTTCCACAGGGTTGTTTATGACCTGTAAGCACCTAGATTTGGTGAGATCAGAAGATTGTATTTTGAAGTTTCCAGCCTGATGGTAACGGGTCCAATGGCCAAGCTGGAGAGTTTGCATTGGTAAAAGGCTTTCCCAGATGATCTGTTGTCCTTCTTGTTTTTGTTTTTATTTTCCCATTTTAAAGCTCTTATCTACAGAATAAAAAAGGTCAACTCTAATTGGCTGTGGCCGCCCAGGTGGCCTTCCTCTTCTTCTTCTTCATGGGTACATTATGGTGGATTGCATTACTGGCAACTTCTGGATCATATAGGTCTTGCAACTTGGCCATGTGTGATCGAGTGAATATGAGATGATTAACGTAATAAACCTGAAATTTCTCACAGTCTTTAATCACTATCATGGGATCGCCCAGGCTTACATTCGTGGTTGTAATAGGACAAAATGTCAAAAAGTTGAAGGGATATACTGTACTTTTAAGAACTCCATTAATATCTTTTAAAGACGATTTTATCTATCTATCTATCTATCTATCTATCTATCTATCTATCTATCTATCTATCTATCTATCTATCTATCTATCTATCTATCTATCTATCTATCTATCTATCTATCTATCTATCTATCTATCTATCTATCTATCTATCTATCTATCTATCTATCTATCTATCTATCTATCTATTTTTATTTTTTTTTAGCACTGAACATAGGAGGAAGGTCGAAGAGGGAAGGCAAAGTGACCTCGAAATTTTGGCGACGGCACAATGACTATCTTCTAATCTTAATATATATCTTGTATGCAGTCATTTGTCTGCAAAGCTATGGATCTGGAGGAAACTCCCTCCTCTGATTTTGTTAAAAGACTGATGTGGGTCTGTTGGAGTGGGAAAGGAATACGTGTAAATGAGCCTCTCCTCCTACACACAGTGCATGAGCTGCTGTTTACAAAGCAGCAGTAAATCCCCTAATGCAGAACGCAGATGTTAGGTGGCTGCAGACCATGATGAAAGCGTCTGTCGCACTTTATATGGGAGATGAGCGGAAAGCAACACTTCTGTCAGACTCTCAAAAACTGTGGAGCACTTATGGCCCGTTTCTAGTCATACAAGAAAAATTGTTCCCAGAATCAGATATTTTTGCCTGCCTTGTAAACGTAGCCTAAAAGCCATCAACTTCTCCTTTATTATTGCCTTGTATACGGACACTGGGGATGCCTGCCCTCATTGCTCACCTGAAATAGAAAGCTATCTCTGTAAAGTTGAGTTGGTACCAATGGAGAAGGGCCAGCCAGAAAGTACTTTTGCTACATTAGTACAAAAGCACTAATGTAGCAAGAGATGAAAAATGATGGTAATAAAACTGTCCACAGATGCTTTCCTTTTCTGTCCAATGGGTAAAATACAAACCTGAATCTATAAATCCCTTTCAGATCCTAAATTTGTTTGTTTTTATTCTGGCTCAGTGACTCAGCTCTTCCGCCTGTAGCAGACAAAACATGTCGCATTATTAGGAATGCAAACAAGCAATCGAATAAAACAGACATAATACCCGGGGCGAAAAAAAACAACAACGAATAAATAATTTAATTAATAATAAATTACTAATGGCTAAATATGTTTTCCAAAATAAAAAATGATTTAAATAAATATTTCAGTTGGTAAAATTGTAGTAGCATTCAGATGTGTGCTGCAAGGCAGTCATGTTGCTGTTTTGTCTGTTTGTTTTTTTTACCGCAGTGATGTGATGCATCTAAAGTCTATTTGGGTTTTTCTCTTTTTAACCTACTTTAATCCTGTTTTTTTTTTTACTTTGTTCATCCAAGGACACAAAACGTGTTGGGTTCCCACTGCTTTGATATTAAGCTGCATATAAAAACACATTTTCAAAGAAAATAATAAACACATGTTCTAGGTCCATGTATGACATATGTTATTATTTTCTAGTCAATCCTTAATTGGTCTAAACATGTTTTGATTTTTTTTTTGAGTCGATCCCGTCGGTGAGATGCACAGAGGCAAAATAATAAATGTTTTTGAAATCCTCAACAATACAGCTGCCAGGATACTCCCTAAATACTTCTAATGTTACTCTAAACAAAAGCCGTGATGAGCTTGGAGATAAAAGTGGAACAGGCACAGATTATCCCCCTGCAGTTTATAACTCCAACAACGACCCTGCACACACACAGATAACGTGTGCTAACTCTGCAACAGATTTTATTATATAATGGAAATGTAGGGCAGTGTAGCTTCGCTGCTTGTAAAATGCATGAATTTATTGGCAATAAATGTTAACCTGCCCTTAGCAGGTTAACATAGCCAATCGCTGAAACCATGTAACCAAAACTGAAATGTATTTAAGTTAGTCACCATTATTAGATGATAATTTGTCCTGATATACATTGATATACATTGATTTTTTGTCCAGCCCTAGAGTGACTAGAATAGAATAGGTTGTAAGAAATGCGTTTTAAAAGTCTTGTTTCACAAACTTTCTATCATCGTGTCTCATTTTAACCTAAATTGTCGTTATTTAAAGGGATTTTATATGACCAGCACAAAGTAATGCAGAACCTTTAAGGTAAACCTTTTTTTTTTTCAAAAAAAAAAAAGAAATGTAGCTCACCTTACGTCTTTGCATATAAAAAAAAATTATAGATTATATAAATGGCAGGTTTTTTTTTACTTTATCCAACGACACAAAACTTGTTGGGTTCCCATTGCTTTCATATCAAGCAACATATGTGATCCAGAACTATTAAGGTAGATGATGGGAGACATGTATTTCCTTCTTTTTCCTTAAAAATAGAAATCTACCTCACCTTACGTCTTTACATATGAAATAAACTCTAAGAATACATGAATTGCTGACTTGTTCCAAGTAAACTTAAATGCCAAATTAAATTTTAATCTGGGTCGAGAAAAACGCTGACATTAAATTTTATGATTTAGATAAAAGAATGTTTTACTGTTATTTTGGTCAGGTACTAAAGTCCAAGATTTTGTGGAGTCTAAGATAAAACTAACAAAAAAAAAAAAAACAGGTTATTGTCCTCATCTTTCTGCAAACATCCCAGTATGGTGGACATCTGGGTGAGAGGAGGAAACGCAGCATAAGACGACAAATTATCAGGATACCCATACGAATGTGGATGGGACCTCGCCCTGCTAAATGTATCCTGCCACAAATCTGCTGTGACTGGTTACATCCCCAAACAATAACTGTAGACCATAAATTAGAAGGACTAGTGATGTTAAAGAGCTCATGACTTTCTCTGGGGTCATTAGAGGATATTGGCATGAGCCAAATTATACACAGTAAGACCTTAAAGTAAAGAAAACAAAGCAACTCCTGCAGAAACAGCAATGTTGCAGTATTTGAACTTCTTTTTTTAGGATATTGAAATGTACTTATATTAGCATCAAGCTCTGGTTACTCTAGCCTCAAAATGAGAATTTACTAGAATTCATCTAGAACAACCTGACCTGCTGTCTTTTAAAGGTGACTCAGCATTACTACTCCACACAATTAAATAAGATATCTTTTAACGTGAGATGGTGGTGGCTTGTCCACATTCTTTCCCATTTTTCCTCTGTTATGGAGCCGTGTTGGTGAGAAAATGTTATAACTGGCTCCTGCTCCTCCCCGAGTTAACCATTAAAGAGACCCACCCAAACAATTTAGGAGACTGTGGTTGTGTTTGGCTCTGCTCTGTAATTCTGAGGCTAGCATGACGTGTATGTTTACATGCTGTGTGTGTTAGAGCAGCAGCTTGTGTGGGTGGTATTTGGAGGTTTCCTGATACTTTTCAGGCAGACAGATTTCCCTGGATAGATTAGAAACACCAGGCATTTTGCGAGTTTATGTGTGAACTTCTAAAGTCACCTTTTAAGCAACCAGACAGCCGTCTGCTTCTGTGCGCAGACTGTAAGAGCTGAATTATGCTGCCGTTGGCCTGCTGGACTGCCTGGCGTGGTGAAATTTTGAGGAGGCAAAAAATCTGATTGAGAAGCATAGCTTTTGTTTTTATGGGGGAAATCTTGGAATGCTCTTTAGACGTGATTTAAAAGACAAAACAGGCAAAGCATGTCTAAGTAAAACCAGTATTTTAAAAATCCAACTACTATGACTTGTTGGCTTACAGAGTTTTACCTAATTTGTGGGTTTCTGCTGCTTTTTTTGATAGTTTTACATCTTAGACCAATAAGTCTGTTCAGTATCCAAGCATAAGCATTAGGGATGGGACGATTTATGAAAACCATCCGAACCGTTCGGTTCGACTGTCTCGGTTCGGTTCGCGTGTGTTTCGTTCGGTTCATGCGCTGCTCCTTTTTCTCATAGGCGAAGCGTGTACACTCCAGAGCAGACGGTGGCGGTACTGCGACCAAAGCCAACCACCAGTAGTAAACAAGAAGAAGCGAAGCAGCGTAGCCGGGTGTAGCAGAAAAAAATCAGTTGTTGTTGAGTTTTGTGTGGGTATGGCGAGTGGGAAAGAGCAGGAGTTGGAAGACGCGACAGCAGCACTTTATAGGTCTGCTGTATGGGACCACTTTGCATTTAGAGTGACCTACGATGACGGCGGAAAGAAAGTTGTGGATAAAAGTGCAACAGTGTGCAAGCATTGTGCAACACGTTTTGTTTATGCTAACAGCAACATGACCAACATGTCATGCTAACCCCGAAATCCCACATACTCTGTCAGCGCTGCGCTCTGCTGCGCTCCAGACCGCCTGCACAAAGCAAAGCCTACAGGCTGTGGCTCCCGTCCGCTCCGCTCTGAGTTCCTTGGAGATGGTAGAGAGCATGCGCGAGATGATTAAATTCAAAGCAGCAAAACATACGGAAATTATCCAGGGTTTCCGCGGATCATTTAAAATAATTACAATTCATTATTTTTTGGGGGATTTTTTCATTAATTTCATACATTTTTATGGGATTTCGGTGTAACAATCAACATATACCGAATCGAACCGAAAACCGTGACCACGAAACCATGAATCGAACCGAACTGTGGATTTTGTGAACCGTTCCACCCCTAATAAGCATGGATTTCTTTCATTTTATTGGTAAAATGTCTTATTAACACAGTCACACTTTCTGCAAATTGTTTAGTTTGGAAACTTGCACCTGTAACAAACAGTTACAGTGGTCAATCGGCAGTGCCTGGAATTCTGACGTTTTCACACGATCAGAGTCGGCTGTTATGTTCTTGATTAGTTTTATTTCTGAGCGGACATACATCTTTCTGCTACGCCTGGTCCATGTTTAGTCAGAGTGCCCAAGACAGGGGGATGAATCACCCGGACAACAGAGGGAAGAGGAGACAGTAGCAGTGGGGAATCAGTTTGAGAACAGCGGGAAAGTGACCGCCGGCCAGCCTTTCATATCAGTTCATACCTATTTTTTCAGCCCTGAATATTATCATATAAAGACGATAAAAAAATCTGTCTTTCAATGTTTCAAGACATTCAAGAAATGCATGACTCTTCCTTATATGTAGTCACTTCAGTCACTCCCTTCCACCCTTTCATGCCTTTCCCAGGCTCCTGTTTCACTTTTATCTGTTTGATCCTCCTGTTTCCTGACTGGAGTTTGCACAAAGAGATCACAGTCTATACAGTTTAATGAAACAGACGGGAAGATGAGGGCGGAGGGGTACAGATGTGTCATGTTTTGACTAGAGTTGGATCGAGTCAAAATATAGACCGTAGTTTTATCTAACCTTTTTAGAAAAGGTTTCTCTTTTTCTTTGTTCTAAAAATAGAAACTCTGGGAGATTATTCTAACCCGTGATTCTCTAATCTCAACCCTGTGTGTCATTTAAATCCTACTTAATCAGAGTGACACAGATGGATAAGCAGCTCTCTTTCAAGCCTACAGCTGATTAATTTTTCTCTTCCTTCGCTGCATTCAAGCTGTTTCTCAGAGGAAGGAGGATGCCTATACATCTGTTGGGAGTGCAGCCTCTGTTGCTGAGCTTTCAGATTCCTACTTCCTTTGAATCATATTGGATTGTTTTATCAATGTTTGTTTGTCCAGTTCATCAGGCCTCACTGGCAGGTGGAATAAGAGAAACGTTTTAAAGCTACTAACTTCCCCAGTAGCAATAAAGGCACATAGTCACGTTATATGCCTATACCAAAAGGACCAAAATCCAGGTGATTATGATAAATTAAGGCTTTAAACTCTAAGCATCTGTCCTGATAGTTTTTGATTGACCTTTTTCAGCCTAAATAGAACCCCAACATGGGGCATGATGAGCTGAAATAAACTGATGTGGAGCTATCCACCAGCAGAACAGCTGAACTACCTGGAAGCTAGATGGTGGCCATTGATGCAGCTGCTAAATAAGTTCCTTTGCTGTAATGCCGCATGCAAAACCAAGGATTTCCAAGCAATTGAGTTTAATCCCTCTTGGAATCAAACATTTTCTTGTTTTCTTTTTTTTTTTTTTTTTTTTTAAAGCTTGATCTTGAAATTAGTTTCTTTTTTTTTCTTTTTTTTACATCTGCACAAGTTCTACAAAGGCTTGCCTCTTGTCGGTTTTGCTTGTTGACCATTTATACACATGCACAGTGACATAATGTTGTTATGGTAAATATTCAAATAAGAAAGACTATATTTACTAATAAATGGAGAACATTAAAGCTTTACAGACAAAAATAACAAATACTATGCCAGCAGGACCCTGTATTGTGTCATATTAATACAAACAGACCCATACTGCAAATGTCAAGTAACCTTTAGCACCTTAACATTTCCCCAAATGTTCTACTGTCATTTCTAAAGCAGAACTGCAATTAATTGTTTCCTCCCAGTTTAGTTGTGCTAAGTTTGCATACATTTTCAGTAATCCTCTTGGTTGGCATTAAAAAAAAAACGTTAACCCTCACACTGTCCAAGTTAATATACCTTTATTGCATCCATCTTATTTAGTTATTGACATGTTATCTGTGAAGGTGGATCAGATTCTAGTTATAAATGTGCTTATTGGAGTTATTTATCAAAGCTCTAAAGTGTGAAAAGATAAACCTTTTTAGCTGACAGTCCAGTTCTGTAACAGGATACAGAACATATATCACTTCTGCCCTGGTTCTGCCATTGTTTTATCAGTTATCTATAGGAAACTGTGCATTGCACAGAGTTTGCACGTAGACATCATAGCAGTAACTTTTACTCTATGTTTTGCGAGTGACAGTAAAAGGTGGTATCTAGCATGAAAAAGACTTGAAGCTTGTTTGTTGTTTTTTTTTCTTTTTCATTAAGAGGATGTTAGCTGCAAAAAACAATATATTTTTTTACTTAATGGTCACCTAACCATCTACCTGAGACCAGAAGGGCAAATAATAGCCTGATTAATTGGAAAAGATGAGATGGGGATTCTATCATGAATTCCCTGGAGACAGGACTATGTCAGTTTAACTAATTCAGCATGTTGCAGGGATTAAATCTGTAAAAACTTTGGCAGCCTGTCTAGGCCAGACATCACATCAAATAAGTTATGATATCAGCTCCAGCAAGACAGAACTGGAACTTTATTTTGCTGTAAGCTGCTGCTCTCTAAATACCACAGAAAATAAAGGCAGATATGCAACAATGCAGCCGTAATTCAAGGTTTTATTAAACAAAAAAAAGTTTAAAGCCTGTAAATATTCTGCAAGAACTTAGAAATATCATCTTTTGCATAAGGTGGAAAGAAAAATGCTCTTTTAGCGAAGGGCAGTTCATGCTTAGTGAGGGCCACCAGAACAGAATGATGCCATTTTATTTTTAAAACCTATCAGGGGAAGTTTCTCTGCTGTTTCTCTTTTTATTGGTGTTAATTTTCATTTTCATCATTGTTCCCGTCTTTACTAAAACCATTTATATTTAAGTTACTGATGCAACAAACCAATTGCTGATTTTTGACATGCCTTTTTAAGATTTGTTTTACTGATACAGATTTGATCTAAATCTGTTTCTATAAGTTTTTGGTATATTCTGTAGCCTTTCTGCTTTTAGTTATATTTTTGTTTAAATTAGTAACAGTTATAAACTGCCAGTGTCGATGTAAAAAGATTTTATTTTCATTTTTTCTGGGGGGGTTTTTCTTAAACTTTTTGACATGATAAATGATGACTATATCAGCATTAGGCATGCATATTTTATCTTCTTATTTTAAATGATAGAAAAGGCTTGATTAATTTATATTTCTCAAATAGAGAGCAAAATTTAACATATTTAACAATCATGAAAAAAACTGACCCATTTCTCATTCACCAAAGAATTATAGCAACGTTAAAATAAAAGTGGATAGGACAAAAATGTTTCCATGAGAAGTCTAAAATCAGAGATTTTAGAGGCTGGCCAATATATTCAGATACACTGGTCAGCTGGCGTCAGACCGATTTCCAATATCAATACCAGATTGGGACAGCTCTAATTAGTAATTATACGTTTAAAATTCTCTTTAGAAATTGTTGTTTGTTTTTATTTTTTTGTGTTTACAAATAATTTAAATAAAAATACATGAATTATGATCTTTTTGTTTCCCATATAATGCTGATCCTTACCTTAAACATGCTTATATAAAAAAAAAAAAAAAGACATTTTCCAATTTCATTTCTTTTAAGATTGCACATCTTGTTTTTACTCACTTCCTATAAGCCTGAATAGACTGCGGAGATGTTGCACTTTCTCCGCTTGCTCTTAGTGATCCTGAAAGAAGCTAAATTGTACACTCTCTGCTAGAGGTGAGTATTGGCATGAGTGTTGCGATTCGATACATGTTGCGATACTTGGGTCACGATACGATATTATCACGATATTGCATTATCACTATATATTGCCATATTTTCCCCAGCTATCAAAATCAAATGATGAGATAAAACAGCAAGTGCTGTATATTTTCATCAAAAAATATTGATTAGGTATTATTATCCGTGTTATTTCCCATCAATGTTTTATGTAACCATTTTTTTTTTTGAAAATCGATACTAAGAAGTGAAAGATCCAAGATATATTGGGCAGCCGAATATCACGATATATCGCCAAAACGATTATTTCCCACACCCCTAGTCTCTGCAGTAACGGCGTTAAAACCCAGTTATAGTGCATTTACTTACTAGAAACCTTGTCTGAATTTTGAGCTTCTAACTGGCTGGTTTAATCCGACAATGCCTAAAAATATATATATATATATTCTTTTTCCTATGAAGCAGCCCTTAGTGGAATATTTTTTTTGCCTTTTTTTGTAATTTCAAATAAAACTGTCGTGGACTTTCATCTAAAATCCAAATAACGAAAACAAAACATGTGTTATTATATTCCACATCATATATCATACATTTGCTGTGCCTTTATTACAGATAATCTTTTCAAAACAAATTTCAGCATTTATTTTATTTGATGTGCAAGAATGATATAATAATATTACAATAATATAGCTCAGAAAAACCTCATGATGTCTCGTTATCAAAAAAGTTGCAAAAATTTGCTAATCTTCTTTTAGAAAATAAGCTTGTATGAACGACTCAAACAGCAACTTTTAAACAGAGCGTGCACGAGGAGAAATGGGCGGGTACAGAGTTGTGCATATGTCTTTTTTTTTTTAAGTGGAGAGGGTTGGTCTTTTCAAAAATGTTTGAAAATCCTCCACTATAACTTTAAGTAAAAGAAGAAAGTGAAATCGATGTTTTCTTGTAAACATTTTTTCATTATTAATCATTTGGCTGTATTTCGAAATATTTTGAAATGAGATCATGACATTTGATAGAATTTATTTTTTACATAGAAAACAATTATTTCCTGTTAGTATTTGCTTAAATTTCCTTCAGAACAAACTGAATTTAATCGTTTGTTCCATTTATTGCTGGAGCATCTTATCACTGACAGCAGGCTGTGTCCCCTCCTCCCGAGCGATGCACTCAGGTCCGTGATACATCCCTCCTGTCATGTAAAGCATTGTCAAGCATTGTAAAGCTGTAGCAATGAGTGCTAAGTGGGCAGCTCATTGTGTGGGCACACAGTGGAGGAGATGGAGGACCCCTGTCAGACAAAGACCTCTGTTTGACAAACAAACAATGGAGCTGGCACACAGCGGCCTTCAGCCTGACGAGAAAAAAAGCACAATTGGTCTGTTTTGTTTTCTGCTGCAACATGGAGGAAGAGTTTGCATGTTCCTTTTGTTGTTGAATATCAGTTTTGAAGATGGACCATAATGCACTCTTTTATCTTAGTGTCTCACACATATTACATTTCTCTGGATGTAATCAGAGCAAACTACTAGTAAATATTTTCTAGCTTTATCTGGATCATGCAACTTGAGTAAAAGTAAATGTTTGCCACGCTGTACTTTACAGGATTGTAGCGCACACTGCAAAAAAAATGAAATCGAAATAAGTCATTTTTTCTTAAAATAAGTATGTTTTTTCTTGAATTAGGGAGGGAAGTGAGACAATTTGCCAATAGAACAAAACAGTTTACATTTGAAATGATAAAAAAATTACATTGTCTTATTTCAAGTGCATATTACCTAAATATTTTATTTGAAATACTAATTCAATGGCAAATCACCTTATTTTCCTATTCAAACTAAGGTAAAATACTCTTAATTTAAGAAAGATTTACTTATTTCTAGATCAATTTTGCAGTGCATTACAAAATAGCTAAATAATGTTAAACCTTGATGACTGCTCTGGTGTCACATTCTGTTTGCATTAAAAGGCAGTTTGTGTTTTTTTGTCAACTGCTTGACCCCAGTGTTAAAGCAGAAACCGTAAATTATAAGATAAAGTTAACTTAATAAGCTGGAAAAGTCTGTTTAAAAACCTCTTTTACATGTCTGGAAAAATATAAGAATCTATACATCTATTCTTTAAATTCCTCTTTCCTCAAATCCATTCATCTATTTTCAAGTACGCAAGTACGAGCACATTTCACCTATTTTAGCTTCACTCCACTGGCTGCCCATCCATTTTAGGATTCATTTTAAAATTCTTTTATTTACTTTTAAAGCCTTGAATGGCCTTGCCCCAATTTACCTCTCTGAGCTTCTGCACCCCTACACTCCCAGCCGATCTCTCAGGTCAGCTGATCAGCTGCTCCTGACGGTGCCTAAAGCAAGGCTTAAGCTCAGAGGGGATCTACGGAGCCTCTCTTATGACATGGTCAAAAAAAATGTGTAATTGTGGCCACGAAGTAGTATTTCGTGCGCACGAAGTAGTATTTCGTGGCCACGTTATACTTATAGCGTTGCCGCGAAATACTACTTCGTGCGCACGAAATACTACTTTGTGGCCACGCAATAAGTTTAACGTGCGCACGAAATACTATTTCGTGGCAACGCAATAAGTTTAACGTGCGCACGAAATACTTATTAATAATATCAATAAATCCGCCCCTGTTTTCAGGCTTATGTTAACTGTAATGACTTATCTTGGACAGGCTGCTATGTAAACGGGCCTTTAGTCCTTCGTTTAGCTATGCTGCGGTTGTTTACACTACGCCGTTTCCACCTAAAATAGCGTCTTAGCAACAAATGTCACGTGACTGGCGGAGACCGACTGGGTAAGCAAATCGAGCGCGCCTTAGACCTTAGAGAAGGCGCGCTCGATTTGCTTACCCAGTTGTCCAGGAATGATATTAATATTATTAATAAGTATTTCGTGCGCACGTTAAACTTATTGCGTGGCCACGAAATAGTATTTCGTGCGCACGATAAACTTATTGCGTGGCCACGAAGTAGTATTTCGTGCGCACGATAAACTTATTGCGTGGCCACGAAGTAGTATTTCGTGCGCACGTTATACTTATTGCGTGGCCACGAAATACTACTTTGTGCGCACGAAATACTACTTCGTGGCCACAGTAAAAAAATTTTTTTGACCATGTCATCAGAGGGGCTCCGTAGGGATCGAGCGTTTTCTATTGCAGCTCCAAAACTTTGGAATGGATTGCCGCTGCACATTAGACAGGCCACCTCTCTGTCTCATTTTAAAACTCTTCTTAAAACCCACCTCTTTTCTTTGGCTTTTAACACCATGTAGAGTATTGATTTTATGTACACATGTTGATTTTATGTACACATGTTGATTTTATGTATACACATGCATATTTTTATCCTGTGCGGGCAGTGCTTTTATTTTATTTTATTTTATTACTTTTATTTATTTTAGTTATTTTATCTTTTTGTGCAGCACTTTGGAAACCTTGTGTTTATTTAAACCGTGCTATATAAATAAAGTGGATTGGATTGGATTGGATATTTTCAATCTGTGCAACCATTTAACCTTTTGTCTTCTATCTGTCCATCTGTCCCCTTTTCAACCTCCAATCTTTTGCCCCCTGTCCATTTGGGCATCCTTTTGTTCCTTAACTATCTATTATCCATCGTTTTGTTCAATATCCATCCAGTCATCTGTCTTTGTCCAAGTTTTTTCCATCCATCATCCATCCTTGAACACATTTGTTTTTCGGAGAAACACGTTTGAACTGATCTTATTGCTTTAGATTTTTGATTTTAGAGCAGAAAAGCCACACATTTTTATACCTCTGTAAAATTATATAACATATATCAAAAGAAAAGTTTTTACATTTAAATTTAACATGTTTTTTGTAATGTTTTTATGATCCACGATCCCGGATGTAACATGCTTCCACCCGCATCTTTAAGAACACAGATGTTCTCAGATGTCTGTTTGAATCAAATAGCTGTTAATAAAAGTTTAGTACATCTTCTCCTACAGATTATTCAGATTTACAATAACTGAATTTCAAACCTCAGTAACTCCTATGCAAAGGTTTTAAATGTAAAATCATTTTTGGTTAGCTGCAGATGAACATTTGCTTTTACACACAGCCTTCCTCTGTCTGGTGATCTGAAGCTGGTTATTGAACATCACATTTCGAGATAAACAAAATGCTAAGGATGAGCTCATCTGAGCTAATTGTAATCTAGATAGTCTGTTTCCTCTATTACTTCTTGTTTTTGTGTTACGTTTTCTTTTAAAAATAAAACTAGTAAAGTAAGCCATAGCGCGTGACAAAGCCCAATGTTTATTTCTAAGAGTCTTCTGTCTGCAGCCTCAGCCATAATGAGGTGGGTGCATAGCTTGATGATAACGACTTTATGATGTCAAATATGCTCAATTCAGCAACATCAGACCATGATTAGCTACATCTTTTCCTACAGTTCTGGAGTTGGGATTTTATTTTAGAAAATAAGCATCCCAACACATTTTTTTCTGCAGGAAATCTTCAAATAATCCGCTCTGTTTAGTTTATTTGGAACATCTTCAGTCGAAAAAGGTTTGCTCTGAGTGAAGAATGTTTTGAAGCCATAAGCTTTTGGCCTTCCATCTCAGGCAGCAGCAGAGGTTTGGCAGCTGTGAAGAAAGACACCATTCTTTTATGGAGAGAAATGAGGAAACTAATAGGGCTTGGAGAGGAAGGAAGTCAGCCTGGCAGCTTTGTGTTCTGTCAGGAGGAAAGGAGGGTTGTATGACTGGAAGCAAAGAGCTCACACAGATGGAGGCCGAAAGTGACACAGGAACGAGTATAAATACCTACATCTGGTACATCTAGAGGATATGATCTGATTACATAAAAAATACTAAATAGATCCACCAACTGTGCTTCTCCTTAGAAGTAAACTAACAAAAACATCACTGCTGGACAATAATGGACAATAAAGGACAAACGTCCTCTGATTAACGTCTCATTACCCATAGATCCAACTGTTTTTTTTTCTCAATTTATATAAAAATTCGTTTCGCTTTAACTCTGAGCTGACTTTCAAGCTGTTTTATTCTATTTACTCCTCAAACCAGACATTGATTTATGATATGTTCCTTTTTTTATCTTTAGGAAGTTAAATCATTTCACCACTTTAACTCAGAAAGTAAACATACGGGTTTATGGCTGACCAGCATGTCGAGGTGTTAAGGAAGCTCGTTTTTTTTCATAGAGGCTGTTATCTCTGATGTGTTCTTGGTTTTGGATTCTCTGGTCGCCATTTGGACATTCCTCTTTGGTTTTTCTTTTAGGGTTTTAGATCAGATGAGTTTGCTGGGCTAATCCATCAGAGTGATACCAATTTTAATAAGTCCTGCTAGAAGTTTAACACCATCCACATAAAGAAACTCAACAAAGGATAGCATAGACACCATCCGATGGAATGGCTCCCCAGATCATGTTCTGTTCTGCAATGTTTCCTTCCACTCAACTTTCTAGGATAAGGTATTCTGTGAAGAAGCAGCTTATTTAGCAGTGACCTTTACTGGTTTCAGCAGCTGTCCATCTGGTTGCGTAGGAGAGTTATAACTTTACATCAAAATGCCTGTTCTAGTTGGGAAGTTTTGAGTTTTAATAAGCTTAAAGGACAAATCACCAGCTTTAAAATATATACCGGTAAATAGCATAAATAGAATGGAAGATGTTCATCTTTTTATTTTGAAAGTTGTCTGATTTTGTAGGTTTTTTTTGTTCTTTTTGGTAATGTGTAATAAATCGGCTTATAGGTGTCAAATAAAAAGAATAAGAAAAGATGCAGTTTTATAGCTTTATATGCAGTTTTATAAAATCTTTTATGACTCTGGTGGCCTCAGCCCTCCTCTACGCTGTCGTCTGCTGGGCCCCTGGCAGCTCAGAGCGGGACAGAAAGAGACTGAATAAGTTGGTGAGGAAGGCCACTTCTGTCCTGGGCTGCCCTCTGGACTCAGTGGAGGAAGTGGCTGAGAGGAGGATGCTGTCCAAACTCACATCCATCATGGACAACACCCCTCACCCCTGCACCAGACTGTAGAGGAGCTGAGCAGCTCCTTTAGTCAGAGACTTAGACACCCTGTCTGTAAGAAGGAGCGCTACCGCAGGTCATTCATTCCTGCTGCCACTAGACTCTATAATAATGCAATATAACCACAATAACTCCTGTAAAAACCACTGTGCAGCTATATTATAGTTTTTTATTTATTGGCTGTGCAATATGCTGAATGTGCAATATTTCTCCCCCTGTATATAAGCCATCCGGATTGTACATATTTTTATTTCTTATTTTTTTATTATTTTTATTTTGTTTTTCATTGTGTACGATACATGTAAACTTGCACCTTAATCCTGTTTATCTTGATATACTGTATATACCTGGATATACTGTATATATATTGCTTATTCTTAATGCACCTTTTTCCTCCGTTTTCACCTTCTGTAACTTCTATGCCAATATGTGACGAGTGAATTTCTCCGCTGTGAGATCAATAAAGCTCATCTAATCTAATCTTATCTAAGCTGAACGAACCACATTTTTGCTTAAAGTTAAAGAACGTATTAAAACAGTTGCAATTTATCCACAGTTTTTTTTTTCATAGAGGCTGTTATCTCTGATGTGTTCTTGGTTCAACAAAGGATAGCATAGACACCATCAGATGAAATTGCTCCCCAGATAATGATCTGTTCTGCAATGTTTCCTTCCACTCAACTTTCTAGGATAAGGTATTCTGTGAAGAAGCAGCTTATTTAGCAGTGACTTTTACTGGTTTCAGCAGTTGAGTTATAACTTTACATCTCTGCATTAAGAAAAATGCCTGTTCTAGTCGGGACATTTTTTAGTTTTAATAAGCTTAAAGGATAAATCACCAGCTTTAAAATATATAAATAGCATAAATAGAATGGAAGATGTTCATCTTTTTATGTTGAAACTTGTCTGATTTTGTAGTTTTTTTGTGCTTTTGGCAATGTGTAATAAATCGGCTTATAGGTGTCGAATAAAAAGAATAAGAAAAGATGCAGTTTTATAGCTGAACCAAACACATTTTTGCTTAAAGTTAAAGAACGTATTAAAACAGTTGCAATTTATCCACAGTTTCATGTTGCTTTGTCTGTTTTTTTTTTTTTTTTTTTTTTTGGAATAAAACACAAAATTTCCATAGATGTTTTATCCGTTGTTTGGTGTTTAAACATAGTCATAAATATGTTATTAAAAAATAAATGTTATTTTTTTTTGTGTAGGGATTGTTTTTACTGTATTTGTTTCTTTATCTATCTTTGTTGGATAATTATATATTTTTTGTATTTACAAACTATATCTTTAAAAGTAAAACTTAATAAAAAGGCAGTGATTAAAAAAATAAATAAATGTTATGCTTTCTTGCTATATTTTCCAGGTTTGAGAAGGGGAGGATCTACAGCTACATCGGAGAGGTGGTGGTGTCGGTCAACCCGTACCGTGCCATGAACATTTACGGCCGAGACACCATAGAGCAGTACAAAGGCCGTGAGCTGTACGAGAGGCCGCCGCACCTCTTCGCCATCGCAGATGCTGCTTATAAAGCCATGAAGAGGAGAAACAAAGACACTTGTATTGTCATCTCAGGTGACACAAGAAGCACACAACGCTTTCTTGACATTGCATGTTCAAAAGACTATAAATATTTAAGTTTGCTTTGGTTCGGACTGTTTTTATTTCATAAATTTTTACTAGAAAAAATGAAAAACCTATTATTTCCAAAACAATAGTAGGGGGGGATAAAGCTCCCCTCTGTGGTCAAAAAAAGGAATTGAGTCTCTCTAAATACTGGCTTTACATCATGCAATAAAGATAACTTGCAGAACATGTATGATGTATCAACAATTGATATATTGAATGATTAGAAAAGAAAACTAAAAGCAATAAACAGATTTATGTTTATAATTTGAACTTTGAACATTTAGAGCTGCTTACTTTGCAAATCATGCAAACCACTGCAGAGATACGCCAAGATACTTTATAATTCTTTTTCTTTCTCTTCTTTTATCGCAGGGGAAAGCGGTGCTGGAAAAACCGAGGCCAGCAAGTACATAATGCAATACATAGCTGCTATTACCAACCCTAATCAGAGGGCAGAGGTTGAAAGGTGAGCTAAGGTTTGGCAGTCAAAGAGCAAATATTGTTAGACTGGGAGGATGTGTGGGCCTTGTTTTCTGGGATTGCTGTAATAAAACCACAGCATATTAACCTGTATTATTTACTGTTTGGAGTATTTATGCTTCTGGTGCCTGGATTCCACCTGCCGAAGCCAGTCAGGCATGTTATGCAGTAATTACCTTGTTTTCACTGAGTCATTGTCATTTTCCTTGAATGTTCATCACCTGTGATCTAACACCCTTACATCATGGTGAGATTAAGTTAAAGCTCAGCAAGTGGTGGTCATTGGCTCAGGTATCCCAGCAGCTGCTGTGTGTCTTCATAGGACAGAAACATGTTATTGCACCAGAGTACAGGACATTTTAATTATACCTTAGGGTTGTTATCCACCTGGCCAGATATAAAGAAGACACCATAATGAGAGTGCCTGTCTTTAAAGCAAACAAAGTGCAGGTTATATAAAGATTATATGTTCATCACGGAGATCGATGAAAGATAAACCTCACAGATTACATATAAAGTGCTGATAATATACACTGATCTAGCAGCACTGTGAGCCATCAGCTTGGACTCCCATAAACCTCTGAAGGTCTTTGCTGATTAAAGAGTTTGGACCACATGGTTCAGTTACAGTCTATATCAGGAGTTGGCAACCAAGACTGATCAAAGAGCCATATTGCACCAAACAAACTAAAAATAAATCTATCTGGAGCTGCAAAAATGTAAAAGTCTTATATGTGTCTCGAATGGCAACAAAGGGTCTAACTGCATTATCCCACTAAAGAAAAGGACTATGTGGGCTTAACTATATAATAAGAATTCATGAATAACTGTTTATCCTGGAGCAAATGTCACATAGTAGCTTCACCGCCATTCACCACGCGGTTTAAGTTTTGTTGCATGGATGAAATTATAGAAACACGATAAAGGAATCTTTCTATGGTGGACGTGTTTCTGTTAGGAGGAGCTGATTGAGTCATGAGGAACCAAGCAGGAGCTGACATCCATCAGAGCAGAGCACTCTAACCCTGAAATCCCACATCCTCCGTCACGTATATTTTTAGGATTTGGGGAAAAAATGGAAGAAAGTTCCCATCGATGCATCAGAGCGCTACCTGTTTGATCTGTGGACGTTTTTCCATCTTTGCAAAAAAAACTATAGTAGCAATAGTGGAGTTTGGAGATGACATCCCCTTCTTAAATCTATCTTTGCTCTCCTCTAATTTATCCAGAAGTTCTGCAATCGCACTTTTTCTCTCCCTTCCCAGCTTGGTGGTGGCATGCCTTTCCTGGAAATGACTTTCCAAGTTTTTCTTTTTATTGTTTGACAACCTTTCATTACAAAGCAAACATGCAAAATGAAAGCAAATGATTCGCTCCATTCTCCATTCTCTATTCATTCTTTTCTCATCGGCTATCTTTCTTTTTCCCTTTGGGATCCATGATCCGAGACACACCCGCCGCTTTGTTTGCCCGGCACCGCGACACGTTTGTTGCAAGTTATGACCACTGATCTCTATGGCTATGATGCAAATTATTGTTTAAATATATTTATTATACAAATGTTTGCAGCATTGACCTCCTGCACACCATATTAAAACAAACAAACAAAAAACCAAACGTTTTTTATTATTATTATTTAAAGAGCTGCATGCGGCTCCGGAGCCCTGGGTTTCCTACCCCTGGTCTATATGATTTACTAATCTTTTGTTTGCCTGTCACCATGCTGCTACTGGATCAATGCAGCATTTTCTGCAGATAACATTTTCTAGATAAAAACTGTGGACTGAAAACACCCAACAGTAGCTGCAGCTCTGGAGATGCTCTTATTGACTGTCACATTTTGGCTCAGTTGTGTAGTCTGATACATAGGTACACGCTATATAATTGATCTCTTGGGTTTGCATTTATAACATGCCAAAACAAGCAAAGATATGCATCAAGCCCTAAGATGTGTATGACGTCCATTTTTGGAAAGCATGATAAACTCTCCCACACCAACTTGTCTTTATTGTCAAAGTAATTTTTCTTGTGAATGACGCTGAGCTTAGTGTCGACCTCCAGCAGACTGACCCTCCAGACTCTGTTGCTGGAACGGCAACAAATGAGCCCTCCTCCATTTGGCTTGTTGGAAATGGGGTGCTGATGAGGCATAAATCCCAATAGTATTCCAAAGGGGAAAACAGCCACAACTACAAATATAATCCTTTTCATAAAAGTGTTAAAGATGTTTCTGATGGTCGGGTTTTCCTCATGGAAATGAGTATCAGTCACATCCTAGCTTTCAAGGCTGCTGCAGTGATTGGCGCTCAAACTGTAAAGCCAGAGGCATAACACACATCTAAAGCAAGAAAAAAAAAAGATTAAATAAAATGTTAAAATGTTATTATGTTTGCCTAATAGAAGCAGTTAATTCATTTTTTTTAAGTAAGAAAACTACGAATCAAAATGAGTGGAACAGAAAAAAACAAATTTCTACAATGCCCTTAAAAAAAAGTAAGTAATAAAATTATATAGTTTGTCCACCGAAAAAAATAAATAAAGCTAGTGTTAGCATAATTTATTGAAAATGTAAGTAAATTTTGAGATTTTCCCAAAACTTTGATTTAAAGTTTAGGGCATATTTCTGCTTTTATTTGTTTGTTTATAAGTAAGATTTAATTATATATTATACATACTTGGCCAGTTTTTTTAGGCCTCCGCAGCATTACCAGGAAGTTCAAGTTGTATGGAAACAAGTTGTATGTAAATAAAGGAGCAGGGGTGGAGCTATATGGTTGTCTTTTAAAATAGTGATTATTATCATAATTTCTATTACACTGCTACTGGAATCGCATTGATTAAAGTCTCCATTGCTCTCAGACATGAATACTTTGTTCTGCCTTAATGCAAATGTACGGTAATGGTTGCACCTTTAGCAGGAAGCTAACTAAGCTAAAGCCATTTAATTTCTTTATGCTGCCTCGTTGTTTACCTTTCAAGTCAAAATGTTAACTTACTCCACTCACTAACGGGTGTTATGATAAAGACATAATCTGTGTTCCTCTCTTCTCAAATGTACAAATGTCAGTTGCTCATTTTGGAGTGTGGATGACGATTCATGATCTTTATTTGGGGTTTTAGGCTATTTATAATCTATTGTGTGTAATTATTTTCTTTTACCCATAGGTTGTCTAGATTATCCCTTAAAAGGTTGAATATCAATGCAGTTTTTATGCATATCGGATTGATTGCTTTGTTTTTTTTCCTTCTTTTTTAGCACTGTAGGTGATTAAAATATATGCATAATGAATGTTGTTGCACAGTGTGTGGGTTTGGGGACGGTTTATTATGTCTCCATTCTGACAGAACAGGGAAGGTTTGAATCATTGTTTTTGCTTTATGTGAATAATTGTTTAAATTCAATGCCTTCCTGTTTCACAGAGTAAAAAACATGCTGCTGAAATCCAACTGTGTCCTGGAGGCCTTTGGAAATGCCAAAACAAACCGCAATGACAACTCCAGTCGCTTCGGCAAATACATGGACATCAACTTTGACTTTAAAGGAGATCCCATTGGGGGGCACATCAACAACTACCTGCTGGAGAAGGTGAGGTGGGAGGATATCAAAATGAGGAATAAGCATGCTTGTGTACTAGCAAATTAAGAAATTCTGTGCTCATTTTCTCAACTTTACTGTAAGAAACCTTTAGTGTCTATGTGACTTTATGAGATCCCTTCTGCAGGACATGTTTGGTGTGTTTCAGCTTTGCCAATCTTGTGGCAGAAATTTGTGTGATTTTTAAAGAAGGCAATACGAATAAATTCAATTTAAGTCTGAGCTCTGACATAACTATTCTAATACATGTTGTTATTCAGTAGATATTAGCTCTGGTTGCCTGTTTAGGGTCTTAACCTTGAAGGAAGGTGAATCTTCCCCTCAGTTTTAATTCTTATTCTCTTTAGTGCTTTTTTTTTCCACAGCTGCCCTCTAATTATCTACCTGCCATGTTTCCCTCTGGGCATAATGTGTTGAGGGTGTTATTTTTCCCATCTAATTAAGTGTTTTGCATATGGGCATAATATTTTATACATGAAATATTTACAAAGCAGCATCTTCCACATTGTTTCCTTATTTTGGTTTGTGGTAGAGATCTTTGTGTACACCTGCATACCAGTTGCCTGTGTTTACAAAGTGTGTAACATCTAAAAGTTATTGAGTACATTTTTTTTTCCTTTTTTTGGTCTGATAAACAGCAAATAAACAATAGTATATTTCCTACCACACATTTTAAAGTGGTTTTATGTCGATCTGGGCGACTCAATTATTAACTTAGAAAAGAAAAACCCATAAATGTTTTACTTCTTCATGTTGTGACTTTACCAAACTGTTTTTCTTGCTCCATTCTCTCCAAACAGTCCAGAGTCATTTTCCAGCAGGACGGGGAGCGGAGCTTTCACTCATTCTACCAGGTAATGTTATAGGCTCACTTGCATGTATTTGCATGAACTCTGTGTTCTATATGTCTCAATCACTTAAGGGAGGCGTTATAGAGATTGATTACCACAGGTAGGAAAGTTTTTTTTTGCTCCTTGCATATGTTAAACTGGTCAAAAACCAGTCTTGTTTCTAATATTACACCACTTCAATTAGGGATGGGCAATTAATTGCATTTGCAATTTAATTGTCATTTAAGAAAATGCGATTTTCAAAACACAGAGGCAATCAATTCTGGTGACGTTACATTTCAAAAGACTATGAGACAAGTTTTTTTCTTACTTCATCCCTTTAATTAGCGTTAATTTGTTTAAAGTGGGTTTGCTTCCACGAGCAAGGAAGTAAACGTCCTTGTAGATCTACAGTATGCACGCAAGTAGAAGGGAGCACTTTTCTAAACAAGGGTTCCTGCAACAATGGACTCTTGATTAACAAGCTTTAAAGGGAATGAAAAAACTGAAACCCTGAAGTAAAAAATCTATATGCTTTGGATTAATGCGTAATCGAAATAAAATTGCAATATTGGTTGAAAATAATCCCGATTTTGATTTTTGGCAAAATCGTTCAGCCCTAACTACAAAATATGTAGGGATAGCTTGTCAGGGCCATTCTTACTGTGAATTATACTCTAATATGCAACATTAGTCAATAAGTTAACCCTTTGAGAATTGCTGTAGTATTCCCAATGATGCGTTATTAATGAGACCTTTCAGCTTCACTTTGTCTCTAATATTAGAAAAGTCCTGTTATGCAATAATAAAACCAACAAACAGTTTAAGTTTTGTGACAAAATTCTGCTTTCCCTCCTAGCTGCTGAAAGGAGCTCCAGATTCCCTCCTGCGCTCGCTACACATTAAAAAAGACCCGACAGCCTACAACTACATCAAAGTTGGAGGCCAGATCAAGGTAACTGATCTCAAGCTTATTCACATGTGCACAGTCTGAAGGTTAGCATGAATCCATTTGTATTTGTGACCTGCAGAACAGGAAAAGTAAATATTAGAGTAATAACAGGTCTGTTTGTTTTTCTTGTTGTTAAATATTTAAGCAGAGAAAACCTAAATTTTGTTTTCAGGAATAGATAGTTGAGGCCTGATCTTCTTAAGGATCTAGACTCCTTTAGCTCTGTGCTGGGTCTCTGTTACTGAATGAGCTTAATGATTTTTAACAACATGGGAATTAAAACACCTGACGGCAACCAATTAGCTGATGGCATGCATCCCAGCACAACCACACCGCAGAGCTGTTGCTTCCTCCCTAAGAGTCTAAGCAACTCATCTTTAAAGAGCCAGGCATCTCACTTCAACACAAATCTTTAATTTAATTACAAAAAAAACTAGAAAACCAGCTAACCAAAAAGTTCAGATGGAAAATATTGCAAACAGATGCCTCACTACCCAGGTTTGTGGAAATAACTGTTGAAAAGAGTGCATTTTGCGTTTTTTTGTTCTTTGTGCGTTCATAAGTGAATCATTGTGTCTGAAAAGCATGTGCTGTTTCTTGTTGCAGTCTGGCATCAATGATAGTGCCGAGTTCAAAGGAGTAGCAGATGCCATGAAAGTGATTGGCTTCACAGGCGATGAGATTCAGACTGTTTACAAGATCCTGGCCACCATTCTGCATCTGGTAATGAACACAGAACCTGAACCCTGTCTGTTTTTTTGTTGTTGTTTTTTTTACATTTGTTGAAAGAAAATCAGGATTTTTCCAACATACTGAATGTTTGTTAGTTTTTCCAGAGTTTTTTTTAATTCTCCTTAAAGGCTAAATGTTGTTCTTTCCTTTTCATAAAAGTCAGACTTTGGCATTATAATTTTGTAGGCTTTAATATCTTAAATTACCTACTTAAATATGACTAAAAGTACCAACAGAATAAAGAGCCCTTTATCTAAGTTATTCTTTCTTCTTAACCTTTGAACACCTTTTAATTCAATGATTACAAGCAAATAAATAACCCATAAAATTAATGCAGTTTTTACTATTAGCTGTAAAATAATTTAATGTAATAAAGTTATCTGTAAAGTTTTAAACTGAAAAGCTGTAATGGGAGGTTTTAACAATGTATGCATAGATTTAAATGAGTAAAACATTTATCTGGAAAATGTAACATTTTATGTAGTTTGTAATGCAGTCAATTATATGGAAAAACTGTGTTTTATTGCCAGTTGATTAAAATAATTATTACTGTAATGGAGTCATTTGTGAGGTCATCAAAAGTTTTGTTTTAAATATTAAAGTAACACTGACTGATTTAATCTAAAAGGGGGGGAATGCAGCCATGTTTTTTAATAATAACTCCATGGCTCTTCAATCTGCTGATCTAAATTGTCTGCTAGCAGATTCCTAAAAAACCAAGGGAGACTTTTTAGGACAGTGAAGTGTAACTAGGGGCTTAACCTGGAAGTTACAAGTCATGCGCCCTCTGGTGGTCAAAAGTCTTCTTTTAAAAAAATTAGCTGCTCAAAGGGAGATATTTGTTCACTGTTAAAGCTTCTGACTTGTGGAAATTGAGATAGGGAAGAATATGGATTTTCTATTGTTAGAAGTTTTTCCATGATGGGAGTAAAACCTTTAAAAAAAAGGTTCCTGCATTGTCAGCCAGCTACCCACTAACTCAGGGTTTTTTTTAAAGGTATTTTGCTTTGGTTATAATGTAAAGTAATTTTATCTAAGAATTACTGGTGAAATTTGGGTATTTTACTCAAACACTCACATATCACTGCCTCAAACATTTATTGTGGCAATGGTAGCCACTGTGTGTCATAAACCCTTGACAACGCAGATGTAATCATGTCATTCAAAGTGAAGTGAAAACAGAAAGCGTTCATCACAGCTTTGAAAGCTGCTAAACCCACATAACCATATAATTCTCTACCAACAAGATTATGTGTTGACAGGATCTACCATTATACTTTCTGTGATAACGAGCAACACTAATTTAAAATTAATGGAAAGTATAGTTCACTTACCTGTCAAGGAGAAACATGGCGTCCCTTTTTAAAATCTTTCTCTGCTTCTTCCACCTGGAGAAGGCTTGTTATTTTTTTTCCCCTTAAATGTCTCTGGTTTTATAGTCTTTAAATTAAATTTTTCGGTTTCTTGAGGATGGCGAAACCGTTTTCTGCCCTGCTGCTGCATACAGGGGCGGATTTAGGAAATTTGGGGCCCTAGGCAAAGACATGCAGGGGGCCCTCTGAATTGAGAAGACAACACATAAAACAGACCCATTATACAGGTACAAAATTTTTTATAGAATAGACATCCATTATTTGACATCCAGGACATCCATTAACTTTGAGTCCTAGGCAACTGCCTATTATTGCCTAAAGGTAATATTAGGCTGCATATGATGTTCCTGCATTGTGCTGCATTAGTGCAAACTTTCCTGTGTTGGGTTAGCGTCTTTCAATCACACTGATCTGCCAACAAGGGAAAATGTTATTTCTGCAATATTTTATTCCTCGCTGGTAAACTTTCAAGAATACAGACTGTGATTTTGTTTCCCAATGGAGTGACCAGCCTAATGTATGAATTAATATAAAATTCTTTGCTTATGAAAATAAATCTGATTATTGATAGAGGCAATAAAACACCAATAATAACACTTACGTAACCAAACCAAAAGCAGCCTTTATCATTGCACACAACACAACTCTTTGGACCCAAAACCCGAGATCCTTTTTGCCTCAAATAAATATGCTAAGAAAAAACTGTTGCAGTTTACTCCCTTTACACAAGTAAGAAAAAAAGGTTAATATTTAATTTTTCCCTTTGGGGCAAGAAAGCAGATAATTTTTAGTGCAAAGACAGACTTAGCGTAGCAAGATTTGTGTTACATTTAGCACCTAGCATGAGCAGATGCTTATTATGTGTTATTTTTATTTTAAATATAAATAAATGTCCTCTGTTTTGTCCTGCAGGGAAACCTAAAATTTGGAATGGACGGTGACGTTACCCTGATAGAGAACACAAAGCTTGTGTCTGTTATCAGAGAGCTTCTTTCCACCAAGGAGGAAAACGTGGAGAAGGCCCTGCTGTACCGCACAGTGGCCACAGGTCGAGACGTCATTGAAAAACAGCACACCACAAAGGAGGCCAGTTATGGGCGAGACGCTCTAGCAAAGGTCATTTCTGCGCACCAGTTATCGTCACCCTTTTGTGTTTTTTGTGTCAGGACTAAAGAGATTAAATCCGCTGCAGTCTACATGTGCCTGCAGGGTTATGAGATTTCACTTTCGTGGTTTCACAGTAACATGAGTCACAACGTTTTAACGCCACAGAGAGGCTGAATATTGTGGAGGATGCAGTCAAGACCAGCACAATAAGCCTGCAAACAACAGACTGACTCACTGTTATTATGACATTTAGAGTCCTGGTTATTCAGCTTGTTACTGCTGAGCGTTTGTGCTCTGAGATATTCTCTGCACAAACGAGCATAACACATGCTTATTATTTTGTCTTCCTCAGGCAATGTATGAGCGCTTGTTCTGCTGGATCGTTGGACGCATCAATGACATCATTGAGGTGAAAAATTATGATGCCAACGTCCACGGGAAGAACACTGTCATCGGCGTGTTGGACATCTATGGGTTTGAGATTTTTCAGAATAACAGGTGAAGTTAAAGAAGAAGTTTAGAAAATATTTCCATTTGTATCATCATAGCACTGTTTTACAGTTCATTAATTTATTTTTTTGTTTGTTTTTTTTATTTGTAGCTTTGAGCAGTTTTGCATCAACTACTGTAATGAAAAGCTGCAGCAGCTCTTTATTCAGCTGGTCCTGAAGCAGGAACAGGAGGAGTATCAGAGAGAAGGCATCCCCTGGAAACATGTAGGATATTTTAACATTTGTAATCATACAACTGAAACTAATCTTCCAATTAGTGATTGAGTTTCATCTGCACCACTCTCTGGCTTTTTTTTTTTTTTTTAAACACCACCATGTTATTAATAGATTTTTAAAACTGAAGTGCAAAATAGAACTTAAATAGAAGGACTTTTTTTCTTTTGTTTTGTTTAAAAAAAAAGAAACACATTTTTTGGACGTAAACAGGAAAGCCCTAGAAGTTGGCAATCCAACATGAAAAGAAAATGGCAACCACCAAACAAACTTCTGATTCCAAAATGGCTCCTGCATGTTTAAAACACAGTGATACACTTATTAATAAAAATATTCAATTTACACCTCTGGTAGTTGTGAAATAAATTACAGCATTTATGTATGAGCATGTCCTTAAAACTGATTTAGGTTGAGTTGAATATTATTCTTTGATTCTTTAAGGAAGCATTACAGAGTTTTCTTATGATAGTGCCACCGGTGGCCAAAATCCAAAACTGCAACACTACTCTGCTCGTTTTCCTAGCTTGCACTCATTTGTGACAATTTTACTTTACTTTTTTCACCTTGCGTGAATTTGCAAATGGTGTCTGATTTAAGCTGGATGCTGGTCCCTTCTGAGGATCAACGAAATCTATCATAAATATGACGCTTTGATTGTTTGCTAAATTTGACTAATTTAACATAGAGGTGCTTGATGTCACCTCGGCAGAACAGCATGAGAACTTCCCACTGAAGTACATTCAAGGAAAATAGATGCTGGCTGAAATCGGAGTGCCTTGATTGGATCAACTGTAGATCACGCAGCTTGAAAATCCAATATCCAACTTCTAACTTCACAGCGGTCATAATCGTCCTACTTTAAGTTAAAGAAGAAACTCTTGGTAGAATTGTGTATTACAAAAAATATATTTGGGTCTAACTCAAATATTCTGACTTACTTAAAAAAAAATGCGTGGTTAATTGTAAAAATGTATTCACATTTGTGCAAGTCTTTTTCACTGCGGGACGCCATTTTTCCTCGTGCTGAATGAGTTTGCAAAATATTCTGGGAATCCACATCAGCCCCTGACCTAACTCGGTCTGAAGGGATCATTTTAAGGGTTGGAGGGCACTTCCCCCTAGCTCTTATAACTATTGGGACACACTACCCACTACACTACACATGAACGCGCAAAACCGAATGCTAGGGCCCAAACTGAGTGCAAGTGAGAGAAATGGGACTCGACCTTATAGATGCATCTGCACTGAACTATTAAGGTGTCAGTCTGCTCATCAAACCATGTTTCAGTCGTAAAGGTTAAAATAAAAATTTTAAATATGTTTTTCAACAAAAACATGCAAAATGTCTCTTTACATATAGATGTATTTGGCAGCAATATATTTTCATTTGCTTTCGAAATATTTCAGCATAATTTATGTAATCAATGTAGAGGTGGTTAGTATGGCCAAAACCTTTATCATGATATTTTTCTTTATTTTTTTCAGTGGGATAAAGTTTGAAAGATATAAGCAAAATAAAAGCTTCAGAAAAACTGAAAATGCTCAAAGCAGATGTTTGTAAAAACTTGTTAAACCAATTTTATAAATCTGCTCCAATATAACATGTTAGAAATATTTGAGCTTGGAACACCAGCCAGTGAAAATGTTTAATAAAATTATATTGATTTAATTTAATTGTAGATTTATGTCTTTCACACTGACCTGAATCCTATGTCTCATTTTCTCAGATTGATTACTTCAACAACCAGATTATTGTTGACTTGGTGGAGCAGCAGCATAAAGGCATCTTCTCTGTTCTGGATGAAGCCTGTATGAATGTTGGCAAAGTCACCGATGAGGTTTTCCTGCAGGGACTCAACGTCAAGCTGGCAAAGCACGCTCACTTTACAAGCCGCAAGGTAGGAGGACTGACCTTCAGATCTTAGATGATTAAAGTTGAGTAATGCCCAAGATGCAATGCCTTCTTTTAGTGTTGTGTCTACAACTGATCTGGGATCTGGACCTTACATTCTTTCCTCCCATTTACTGATCCCATGCAGTTTTTCTCAATATTACAAAGGTTACTCTTGTCTAAAATCTAATGAATATCCCTATCAAAGACATGTGTGAACAGTGGGGAATTTTAAGACCCTTAAAGTTATCCTAAAGCAGAATTCACAGTCTTAATGCAGCTGTAGTAACATGAGAACAGCAGAGGGTGGTTTTCTCCATGCATTAAGTGGCTCTTATCGCTGCAAGCAGAGAATATGATCCAATAAGCAGGAATATCCAATGTCTAATTCACTCTAATGGTCTGTTCAGACTCAACAAAGATAAGCCATTTAAATGTATTGTCGTCCATGTTTAAGGAGCAGGTGGCTTGGTTATGGTGTCTCTTCCCTCTGATTCAGGTTGACAACTTGTTAGGTCTTTTCAGGGGCAGATGTTAAAAGATTTCAAGTTACAGATGTTTATATGACTGAGAAGCTGTTGCAGTCTACTTTTTGAACACCAGGGGGCAACAACTGTCAGAGAAAATGTTTATGGGAGTCTGACTCAACACTTTGCACAAGTGATGTCACTGAGAGCCTATAGGAGAGTGTGGAAGAGACAGATTTATGAGGAGAGTCGAACAGATGGTTTTAAGATGAGGGAAAGAGAAAGTCAAGAATATGCTGATGCAGTGTCGATAGGATGTCTGTGTTAGAGGGAAGCTGTGAACTAAATGGTAAATCAACAGGCTACAAAGTGAGGCTGTTTCAAAGTCTAAATGTTGCCCTACGATCCAAAAAAACACCCGGCAGGCAGTGATCCCTGCAGAAACTGCTACCCATCACAGTAAGGTGTAAAAATACTGCGTGATGAGATGGAAGCTGTGAATATAGAAAGGATGAGGTAACTATTGTACTGCATGGTGTATTGATCGGCGTTCCTTTTCTTCTTTCATCTGAGTCGATATGCTCCTCATCATCGCTCTTCTTCTGCTGCACTCTGACCTCCTCCTCTAGCAGGACTTTCAGACACATCAAGGGTTTCAGTACACTCTTATCCTGCTGGTGCTTCCTGGAACTAATATCTGCATGAATCAATATCGTCTGGAAACTTTTATATTTCCTGTACTGTTTGGAGTCTGACTGCTGTTTGTTTGAACTGAGGAAGCTGTTTGTCTTGTTCTCTGCTTCACTTTAGATCTAAAAAAAAACTCTAAACAGTTAACGGTCTAATGCTGAGTGTTTGTGCAAACAGATCTTTGGCTTAATATTTAATTTAATTTAACTAGAGGATTTAAAACATTTATATTCACGGGTATCGATGATTTCATTTATTGCCAAAAGAAACCAGCGTGCTCCAGTGTCAAGCAATAATTACCCACATAAACCTAATAATGGATAATGCTGCCCTTGGCAGAAACTGCGGCCATCTAACATTTATGAAAATCAATAATGTCAGCAGTATTTGCTAGAGAGCAGAATCCATGGATAAATCTATTATAGAAGGTTCTTCGGGTCTTCATGCAGCAAAGCGTCTCTGCGAGTCACACTAACACCATGACTGAATGTTAGAAAATCCTAGAAAGGTTCACCACAGTTTGAAGTTCTTTTTCTTTGTGGATAACTGCTAAAACTGTAGCATCGTCTCTCCTACTGGGTGATCCATAAATCTAGGTGTTTTATCTGCTGTAAAGATTGTTGGATGATCCGCTGCTTTCTGAGATCTTCTACTTTATGTCATCTGACAAAGCCTCCATGTTGGTTTGAATACCTTGTTGCACTTTATTGGGAAACATGGTGCCACCTGCTGGTTACCTTTAGGATTTTCCTTTACAATCGAATCAATGTTTTTCATTCTGTTTCACTGTTATTGTGTTGTTTCTGATAATTTAATAGTGCAGGAAAAGAAATATAATTTTTTTATTTATTTCTTTATTTCAAGGTGTTTAAAGGTAGAGAGGACGATCTTTTATTTCCGAGTGGATCATCTAAATAAGTTGTCCTCCTAATTGTCAATCATTCTGGTGATATGTTTAGGTAATGCTGTCCTATGTGCTCGTCCCGTTAGCTATTTTTTTCTGCACATGCACACTTTCAGCTTTATACTTGTGGTGAGCTACAGTTTCAGACAGTCCTTGAAGCTCACCTTTCTCACTAAAATCCTTTGAAAATGGCAGAAGATCGTAATAGAAAAAGTGTCTGAAGTGTATGAGAAGAAAAGAAAGGCCTTAGAGGCAAAGATATCCCGGAATGCTTTATGCCAGAGGTCATGGATTAGTGGACCGCAGTCCGGATCCGGACTCACCTGCTGTCTAATCCGGACCCAACCTGATTTAAAACATTTATAAATTACTGCCTGTTGTCCAACGAACGTGTCTAACTTCTCTTGCACCGCTTCTCCTATTTAAATGGTAAAGCCCTCCAGAGTGTCCGGGACCAGGTTGCACGTGATACAAATTAGCCAATGAGCTGCGTTCAGTCTGGGTTGCTGCTGCTGCTATTTTCAGACACAGCAGGCAAACCTGTGACACGCCAGGCGGTGGAAAGAAGGACAAGACGAAGAGAAAAAGAGAGCAGAGAAAGTGTGGAATGCTGGAAGAACTGCGGTGAACTGCACATTTTGAGTATGTTTGGCTCAACCTGCTGCTGTGAAGCAGGAATCTCCTGCATGAACATTAAAAAATAAATATGTATCCAGGCTCAAAATGAGCACCTTGATATGTGCTTGAGAATGGCTTTATTGCCATTCAGACCCAGGTTTAAAGCCTTGCAGGGCAGCATAAAGCCCACTGCTCTCATTAAGCCAGAAAAAAAAAAAAACGAGAAAAAACCCCCAAATGGTCAGTTCAGGTGTTTCATATTTATTTATTTGTTTTTTTTTTATTTAAAAAGTCAATGTATAATATGGATGCATAAACACTATATTTTTATTTCAGTGGTAAATGCTGTTTAAAGTAACGGATTATAGATAAAAATGTCTCTGGACCTTTACTGGTTGTTGATTTTCTTTATTCGGACCCAGCTGATTTTTAATTGGTTACCCCTGCTTTAAGCATTATGGGATTTGCTGTCACAGCAGCCCCGACTAATAACAAAGATGGCGTGGGCTCCGTACAGTGACGGAGGAGTTACTTGACCAACGGAGCAAAAAGCAGTGATCATCTGTGCAAACGGTCAGTTAACTGAGTTCACTATAAAGTCCACTATATAAACTCCCCACTCTGTATAGGGATTGAGGGATTTAGGGGTCAGGGCGGACGCTCGGACACAGTAAACTTGTATGAGCGATGAGAACAGCCACTTTTTAAACAGGGCGTGCATGCTCTTGCACATAATTTTTTTTAAGTGGAGAGTCTTTTTTTTTTTTTAAATAGAGTAAATCCTCCACAATACCTTAAAGGGGAACACCATTTTTTTAACAGTTTAGTTTGTGCCTTCAACTCGTTGCCCTAAGGAAGAGGTTACTTGGATATAACCTAACCAGATATCTTCAGAACAGCTCCAAAAGACACAAAACTCATATGGGTGAGTAGAACGTGATGTATAATAACGTAAAATCAAGGGCCAAATGTAAAAAAAAACAGCGTTCCCCTTTAAAGCAATTTTTTTTTTAACAAAACCCTAATATAAAAATTTTTTTCTATTTAAAACTTATAGAAAAGCATTTAATTAAAAAAAGAAAGGAGAGTTTTATGTATTTGTTTTATTTTCTTGTTTTTTTTCATCAATATTTTTATCTTAATCCAAATTAAGATAAGTTTGAATTGAAGAGGATTAAAGCAAAGGAATGCTCCTGCTGCTTTGTTTTATCTATTTCTAATTGAACCCAATGTTTTGAGTGTCTGACAGTTCTTGGAGAAGGTTTGAAAAATCAGATCTTTGAGGAAATGAAATAGACAAAGCCCATCCATACATACCACGAGAGTTTGGTTCCAGGTGTTTACGGATACACACTAATACTAAATCCGAAGCTACAGATATATACCACTACTGAATAATATTGTCATCACCATAGGTTTTGACTCCGACACTCTTGGACATCTAAGGGATACTTGCTGCTCTGAATGTTTACTTCGGTTGTCTGTTGTTCTTTTTGCTCTTATGTTCTCTCTTGTGTTCCTTTCATCTTATACAGATGTGGAAGCAGCATTCTAGGAATTACTCTATAGCTTGTGTTTTGTCTATTTTTACTGTTTTGTTTCATTTTCTCTCTTTTCATGCACTCTTTCCTCTCTTTATTTCTTTCAATCATCTCTTAGTTCCTATCCCCTCTTTCTTTCTCACCTCCCTTTCCGTCTCCATCTCCATTGCATTAGATTCTCCTCCCTAAATCATTTTCAATAAAGTTTTGTATACAAGTACCAAGTGGAACTTTATGGCAATAACCATAATGCTCTGCTTGTGAAAGCAAATCTATTGGGCTATCGGCTAGTTCTGGGACATTGGTTCATAGGAACTATATTGGCAAAACAGGACAACAAAATGAGAAAGAACAAAGGAGATGTGAAGGTTGAGGAAGCAGGAGCAGGAGGTTGTGTTGTGGCAGAAACTAACCTGGGATAAAATATCCAAACCAACAGCAAGAGAGAAAATAAGGTGTACGGCCTGTAGAAAGACTGATAATCACAGTTCTATCTACAGTTAATGGTGTTTAAAACAGACCTTCAGCAGTTTCATAAAGACTCACAGTTATGTTTTTCCAGCCCATAAACTCCATCAGAAACTTGTATCCCAGCAACAGCGGGATGCTTTGTTTTCTTTTCAATAAAAAGTCTTTTGATGCAGCTCTGCCTGCCTTACAGCAAAAACCAGAGAAAAGAAAGTACAGAGTCAGGTATACAGTTTCTGAATGTTGAGGTGAAATGAAAAGCATCTTTAGTTTTGCTTCTTTTACAAATATAATCTGAAAGGGTTTTCTGTACAGTTCTATCCTCTGTAGTGATGTTAAAAAAAAAAAAACATTTAAATATCAATAGGGAAGATTTATTTTTACTTGTTTAACCGGCTTTTCTTCTAACATATGTGACACCTGATTGCTGCTGCAATCAGAGGACATGAATGTGAGAAAAAGCTGCTGGGATCCAGTGATTTGTTGGCCGAGCTCCATGTAGACAGTCATCTGACGGGAGCTGCTGTTATTTTCTGCTGTCACTATGTCCAGGCTGTTTCATTGCTGCAGTTATACATACAGTTTAAATGAGCAGAAGGCATGCCCATATCGGACATTTTCACAGACTGTGAAGGATGTATGCAGATAAACCAGATCCATAACAGATGCACTGAGCTGTAATTCTAACTCAGTCTGTGTCAGGATGTCCTCCAGTCCACTAAGCTGTGATTAATTTCCCAGATTTCTCACTCTTCTTATGAAATAATAAAGTCGTTTTAATCAAGAAGCTGTCTTGTTACAGATTTTATATATTTTCAAATATTTATTATTGATTTTTTTTAATCATTTTAAATTTGATAGTTGCATTTGACGTTTTTTTCCCCCATATATTTTGGTGTATTGATTTCCAGCTTGACTAAATCCAACTGAATTTCTAAAAATGTTCTAGCCACATTGACTAACTGCTGTTATAAATCATAATGGAAGTGCTTATGTAACTTCTTGGGTATGAGTTTCATGTCTGAATTGTAAATGCTTGGAAGCTGAAACCACAATCCCCCCTCTCTGTTCAGTGATGGCTTTTCTCTTTTCCCCAATGTTAGCTTTCTTGACGCTTAATTCAAACCATCTGTCCTCTCTGTCCAAGATCTGAATATAAAGACCAATCATAGATTCATGCATAAAAAGGCTCCAACAATCAAGAAGAACAAAGGGTGGCTATATGATTTACATCTAACTTGGAATGTGAGCAGGAGGACTGACTTCTACGCGATCAAACAGAATTGACAGACCCCTGGAAGGGTGTCGAAATGTCTTAAAAAAACACAAAGAAAGTCTGGTTTCCTGTCAAGTTTAAGCCTGTTTCTTGTTGCCATCACCTGGTTGACTGAGAATTTACACAGGCAATCTTCCTCTAGTTCATTAAGTCACCAGTTTAGAAACTCAAACTAGGTCTGCAACCAACGATCATTTTGCTAATTGATTAATCTTTTAATATGTCGATTAATCTATTAAAAATCGGATAGCCAAAGGTTCCTCAAAGATTTTTTACAGAATTTAAACCAGGTGAAACTAAAACATTAAAAAAAATATATATATATTTTTTATGTTAACTGCAATTTTATTTTATTTATTTTTTTTTTTTACAATTTTGGTATAATTTCTGATCTAAGTGTTTTTCTCTGTTAGCTAAATACATGTTTTAGAGTCTCTATAATCCAGTTAATGATAATTTTATAACTAAATTATTTGATGATATTTCAATAATCGATCAATCATAATGAATCCGATTGTTTCAACCCTAATTTAAACTAGTACAGTAATTTCATAGCAAGAAAACATTATTATTGTTTTTTACCAATAATATTAGCAAATAGCATAGTTAGCATTCCTAGCTGTAAACATCAGTTTCTATCTGCACTCCCTGTGCGTCTGCAGCAGAACTATAAAAGTGAGATTTTCAAAAGACTGCAATGAATCCTCCTCTAGCCCCTTGCCTGACTAAAAAGCTAAGATATAGAACTAAACCACTTTTCTGCAATAGATATACTCCTGTTTATTTTTAGAATAATCTATATTTTTTAACATTTTAATTCAAAGTTTAAAGATATATGACTAGAATATAAAAGCATACAGATCTCTTCAGATTTCCCGCTAAAGGACAAAGCATCCTAGCACACGTGATGCATTAAAAAAAATGGAAAATTTGATCAAATGTTTTCCCTTTCTGACTCGCTAATCGGGTCAGATAAAACACATAATCATTTATTTCTGGTCTAAAGCTGATTTCCCAGTCCTTCTCCTTTTTACTTTGGTATTCTTAGCCACTCAGAAATATACACATCTATAGCTGGATGATATGGCTAAGACTTATATAACAATATATTTCTTAATTTCAGTTGAAGCAATAGAATTTCAATATATTTCCCACATAAAAAAAAAACCAATGCATACAACAGAATCCTTTACAAACCCATGAAAATTATGCTGCCAAGTTAACAAAGCTCCTTCAATATAAAATATAATGAAAATATAATGTTTCTTTAAAAAACATACAAATACACACAGTAAAATCTAAAATGTCAGTGAAAAAAAATTGTAGCCTTAGAATGTAATAGCAAAACAACAGAAATATGTTCATCATATCACTGTTTTGTTTTGATGCTTATTGATATTGAATTGTCTACCTCTAACTGATACCAGAGGAATCTAGAGTTTAACTTTTCTACTGCTTTTCTAATAAAGCGCTTTTAACTAAAACACTGATGCATCTTTGCATCACTACATGTCTTTAAACGACAGCAGCTTCTTTTCCTAATCCTTAATTATCTCACCTTTTCTGGTTTAGTCACATTTACCTTTGGCTTTCTTAATTGTACCTTTCACATCGGTCGCAGCACGTGGCATCTACAGGTGCAGCATGCTAACGAGTTGTTTGTGTGTGTGTGTCCTCCACCAGCTGTCATGTATGAATACATGTAGGGGGGATGTGCTAGGAGGTAGAATTTACACTCAGCATGTGTTCTAATGTGCTAATCATGGAAACGAAGTGATTATTAGCACCATGGTGATGCAAGGTCAGTGACCACATAAAGGGCACGTGGAGGTGTTTAAATGTTGCCTGTGATGAAGGGGATGTCGTATCAAACAGGGTGGACATGTGGGCTTCACTGGTTCTGTACTCAAATCGCTGTAAAGATTCGGGGATTATCTTGATGTGTGGTGTTTTAATGCCTTGATGGCTACTGCAGAGATTCAGAGACGATCAGGTTCTGCTCATCAGGAGGTCTGGATGTCCGCTGGTGGATCTCTTTATTTCTGGGGAGATTATCAGGGTACAGGTGGCTAAAAGGACTGCTGGAAACTGAGAGTGATGGGAGATGCATGGGAGCATAAAGGCTGGCAGGAGCAGGGGAGGTGAATATTAAGACGGAGGTCTGAGTTATTGGCAGGCTTTGAATAGAATCTGTCCTGCAGAAAACGACACCCAACTAGTTGTGTAGCGAGCCTCTCTTTCAGAAGTTCTATTGATGTTCTAGCATTTTGACATATTTGACACTATTTAGTCTTCCTGGTGAATATACAACATTTATTGATAAATCCCTAAAGTTATCTTGTTTGAATAAAATAGTTTTTTGCTCATTTTAGACCTATAAACACTTTTCTATCCTAATTAGACCACAGAAGATTGTCCAAAGTTTGTCGAAAAACAACTAGTATCACATATAGAAAGAAGAAAATCATATCTATTTTGCTTAAATTTAATTTTTTTAAAGAAAATACAGCTCTAATTAGCTCAAAGTAGCCTACATTTGTTTTTTGGGGGGATCTGAACTTGTTACTACGCCGGTGGAGACACCCAGGAGGCATTCTGATAGGATTTCTGAACTACTTCTACTGTATTTCTTTGATGCAGAGACATAGCAGCTCGACTTAAAGCTTCAGCCCATCTCTAAGGCTGAATTCAGCCACCCTACAGGGGCTGCTAGTAGGATTTGGTCCATGCTAATGTTTAAGCCTCAAACTTGTAGAATGTCTATTTCCCTGGTTTTTTTTAAATTTGTTTGCTGATGATAAAGTAAGCCTGCAGGGGTATGTTATCATAAAAACTAAACTTATTATTTTAGGCTTTCAATTAGCATTGCTAATAGGGTTGTCACGATACTAAACTTTTCATCTCGATACCGATACTAAGGAAAATATTCGATACTCGATACCATTTTCGATACCACAAGGATAAAAACAAAGACTCCAAAATTCTACAGAAATATTTTCATTAATAAATAAAATACAATAAATAAATACACTAAAGGATGTATGCTGTGCACAATATTAAGCAAGCTTGACAAAAAACGTATAAAATTAAAATTAAGTGTTCCTTCCTTGGCTCTGCTTTGCACACATAACAATGACACTAGCCAAACCGGTTAAGAAACAAAAATAATTGTCAGCAGCTGCACCTATTACAAAAAAAAGTCTGAAACTGAAAAGTGCGTAGAATTATTCAATCACAGTGTTCTGAAAGTGCATTGTCCTCTATTCTGCGCTTTAGATGAATAACTGCTTAGGTGCCACTGGTGGTAGCACTGTATCGATACTTTTTTGAGTATCAATACTTTTGACAATCCTAATTGCTAATGCTGAAATATTTAGGAGCAAATCGAACGCTTTGTTTCTTAGCCATGGTCATCAATTCTTTGTTTTATAATTGCTAACAAAAAAATTCACAAACATTAAAATGCATGTTGGTGTTTGGCTTTTACATCATAAAACAGGTCAAATCACATCAAGCATTTAGAAGAAATTATACCAAAGATTTTCTTTTTCCTCAAAGTCTCTAAAAAAAAATGTGAAGCTACCCTGACATACAGTGGAAGCACACATGGACACGGAGAGTGGTTCTGGTATTAGCCTGAGTCCAAATCACAGGAGAGGTGTGGATAATGAAGATGCCAAGCTCTGTTTCTGGTCTGTGTGTTTGTGTGTGTTGGAGTGTGACTGATTGTTTTGGATGAGGGGCTGTGTGGCTTCCAGCAGATGCAGTCTGTCTGTCTGAGAGAGCATCTGCTTGTCTGCTCTGTTTGTCCTTTTCCCGTCCCCTATTCTCCTCTTAAAATACAGTAGAATATATACAAGCAACTGCAGGTAAATAAAAAGCAATAGAAACTACAAGTTTTGGGTCTTTTCTTCATTAGTTTATGTCAAAGAGTAGATCTTAACAAAATCACATGCTGATTCCAATTACTTCAGAAACTCTACTTGTTTTTTTCCCTTTGAGAGTAAAGGTTATATATTGATCGTGAATGGAATCTTTTACCTGCCTTTTCCTTGAAGATCATTTTTTTTAGCCACTAAATTCAAATCTCTGGGATATTCAAGCCTAAAAAGGATCCTTAGCTGAAAGGATGAGCCACAGATGTCTAAAACGCTTAAAAAATGCTTGAAAAATGACATTGTATAAAAACAGCAGATGTATGTAAAAAGCTATTGAGTTTGTTTTGGCAATAAATGTTTAATATTTTAGTTCTAAAGTAAAACATCTGCTTGAAGGAAGGATCTGTGATGATGTTCCTTTGTGTATCTAGGGTTCAGCAGTCTATACCTCAATTATTTCAATTCAATTCAGTTTATTTATATAGCGCCAAATTCACAACACGTCATCTCAAGGCACTTTACAGTTCAACCAGATCATACAATCAAATTGATACAAAGTTTTCTATCTAAGGAAAACCAGTTGATTGCATTGACTCATTGACTCAAATACAATCCCTCACACTAAGCATGCTTGTAGCGACAGTGGAGAGGAAAAACTCCCTTTTTCCTCTCCAATTATTCATCTGCTTATACTTTAAAGCTACAGTGTGTAACTTTTAGCGACATCTAGCGGTCAGACTGCAGCAACATGATCATCTCCCCCCCACCGCTTCTCCCCCCCAACAGTACGGCGAGCGTTACGGGACAAAATGTCTTCCATGACGTCCGCATCACCTACCTTCTCAAGTGATGAGGTTTGTTTACATAGATAATTTTACAGATAGTATTTCATTAGTCTGTGTAGGGTATAGATTTCATGTAGACTTAAGATAATAAATATACCCGTTAATTTTTCTACATCGTTGTGACGTTTTGGCGATCTCACAATCGCTAGTTTCTTGGCTCTGCGCTGCCGTAGCGCAAAGATGTCTGCCTCCATGGCTGCGAGACCCGCTGTTATGTAATTATAAATAACGAATTCTAAGGCAACGCAAATATTAAGGTTAAGAGGCTGAGCTCGTAGATGATGATAAAATAACATAGTTATGTATAATATATTACATTTCTGACTGTATATCCCTGTAATTATTACACACTGTAGCTTTAACTGATTCCTCTACATCCATTCACTCTTTCTTACATTTCCATTCCTTACATCTTCCTTTTATAGGTAAGAAATGGTGAAAATAAAGTTCAATTTTGATTCCTGTAAAATTAGGATATTTAGACAGAAATGTTTGTCTTTCTACTCAGTGTTATTTGTCTATTCCTTTTGTAAAAAGTCCTACTAGTTTTAGCAAAGTGCGGTGAATTTACTTAGAGCAGCAGTACAAAGATACAATTCAAATCCCTTATAACAGGCTGTACCTTGTTCAAAGGCTGTCAGACTCTTATGATTATAACAGCTCCCTAATTACTTTCTGTCTAATCTACAAACACGGGCAGGAACACATTTCTTTGGATTGTTCATCAAACTCCCGTTGACAGGAGTTAGAAGCAGCTTAGCGTCTCAGCCGATTTCTTTAGCGGCAGGGAGGTAAATAATCTTTTGATTTCCATCGGGAGCTTTTTCTTGAACCGTCTAACATTTACTTTCAGTCCATTTCTGGTTTAATTTTGGGCTGTGGACTCCTTCTGTTAAAAAATAAATGAATAATAAGGCTCTAATTTGTAGAATTTCCACTGACACATGGCGGCTTGTGTGTTTTCTTTTTGATTCAGAGCTCTAAGCACATCGATGAGTCATCCATCACTTTCATAAACTAACAGAACATTTTGTAACGGCTAATTTGACAGAAGAACACTCTAAATTTGAACATGGATATAAAAGTATCTAATATATTAAAGCATACAAACCAAACCCACTGCTTTAGAGGGAATATTAAAATAAGTAATTTATAAGCTTTCTATTTAGTCCATATCAGCCCTTTCATTATATAAGCTCCCATATTTCAACTGTTCAATTTGGTAATTATGATGTTCAGCTATAAGAAAAAACAAAATTATGTTTTTTTTACAGCATTTGATTTTTAACTTAAAACAAAAAATACTGTTGTTTTAGTATCTAAATACTATATTTTGAGCTTCACACAATAATTGAGAAGTCTGCTGATTTGAAAGGTGTCCATAAATCAGTCCCTTCTCCCAAAAAGTCAGCTTTCTCAAGCTGCAGCACTCATTTCACTGTGCAAAATGTGAATGTTTTGAGGTAAAAAAAACAACAACAAAAAACGTCTCATTTCTACCCTGTCCAAAGCAGGACAGTGAAGTGCTGTTTGCATTTTGCTGTTCTACTGAAACCTCTTTCACACTGAAAAATATCGGGTTAAAGCGTGTTTTTCAAACATGGGTCGACCCGCTACCAATCGGCTCTCTTCCCATAGGCAAAAAAAGCCGGTCTAACCCTTCTCTGGCAAGCTGAATGGCCTCTGTCCCTCTGCTGCTGCGTGTCTAGTGACACCATCACACTGGGGTAGCGTTGATGATGTCACCAGTGCGACAGAAATCAGGAAGGTAAACAATGGAGAGCATTTTGTAAGGAAGCCAGGGCGTAGTCAGTGTCCTTTATCATTTTGCTCTATTATCTGTCCGACTCCCTCTTACCAGAGCTGCGGCATGTTTATCGAATGTAAACAGAGTTGTTTTGGCTTGTTAGACTAAAAGCCACTGGTGCTGTGTGTTGACCTCTATACGTAGCGCTCAATAGTATCACCTAAATTAGCAGGTCAACCCGGCTCTGGTGTTCTCTGTCTCTCAGCTGAGTCGACTCGGTCCATTGCCGAGTCGTTTGACCGGGTTAGACATGCATCAGTGAGCTTCTCCCATTGCCACTAAATGCTGATTGTTCCCGGGTTTAAACTGTTTTTTGGGCCAGTTTGAAAGAGGTATTGCATACACTGCAAAAACAATCTAGAAATAGGTAAAGATTTCTTAAATTAAGTGTATTTACTCTTAATTTGAGTAGGTAAGTCAGAGAACTTGCCAATGGAATGAGTATTTTTATTCCTAAAATAAGATAATTAGTTAAAACTCACTTGAAATAAGACAATGCAATAGTTTTTTCTCATTTTAAATGTAAATTGCCTTGTTCCACTGGCAAAGTGTCTTACTTACCTCCTCAGTTAAAAAAAAAAAAAATTTATTTTAAGAAAAAATGACTTATTAAGATTTAAATTTTTTTTTAAGTTTTTTTTTTTTTTTTTTTTCATTTTAACTGGGCAAAATCCAAAAAAAGTAAACTAATACCAATAATTAAAAATAAGCCATGCAACTTGCTATTATCACAGGTTTGTTTTACTTATATAGGTCAGCATGGACATAGATGTTGGACGCACAGATCGTCAGTGTACCATACTTTGTATGTCCATTACAGACAATCCCCTATATCAAACTCTTTAATTACAGCTGAAGTCTCTACCTGTCGAATTACATTTATTTCCCTCCTCCTCCATCTTCAGTCCTCATCTCACTGTCTCAGTTTCTCCTCTGGTTTGATTTCACTTCCTAACTTTCGTGCTTGTTCCTTTCTTTCCTCCTGCTCTTTTTACGGTAAGATTTGATCAGACCTGACAGTCTTGGTGTTTTTTTGCACCAGTGGGTTTGCTGTGTCAGTAATGCTCCAAGCTGTGAAAATCATCCTGAACTCTTTAGTTTAGCTTTCATAGCTTGGGTTGTGAAGAGTTATGATGAAAGAACCACAAATTGCTCCGGACAGTTGGTTTCAAAGTAAAACCAGCACACATTTTTCACAATTCATTTAGAGTTGACTTAACTCCTGCTGAGACTGTCTCTATAAGGAGGTAAAATAAAGAGATTTTACAGATAAGAAGTTACACCAGATTTGTAGGCAGTTTGTATTAAGCAGGGGGTAATAGAGCATCCAAAAGATGACTTATTCTTCTTCGTTGAGGCAGAACCGCCTTTATGTCACAGGAAATAAAAATCCTCCCTGCTTTCTGGCTAATTTTTTTTTTGTATCAGTGCTAAATGCTGAATCAGACCTCAGGTTATAGAAATAACACATTTTAAGAGGTTTTGTTCTTTTAAAGTCTGATCAAACATCTAAAATTTAGAAAAACATTTTGTCAATCTTTATATAAAGAACTTGAGTTTCAAGCTTGCTTTGTCCTTTTGTTATATTAAGGTAATCAATATTACAACTACTTTATTTTAGTCAAATACATGCAAAGTTATATTTGTTATCACCTCAAGCAAGATCAGTCTTTTATATATATTTTTAAAATAAAGACAAATGTCTTTTAACTCCAAGTACAATATCAGATGAACACAAATAGAATTCCACATTATGAATATAAAAAATGTTAATCTACATCCAAATAAATCCGCATTGTTTCAATAAATCGCCTTTCTTTTACATGTACAACGTGTAAAAGCTAAAATCCACCACTTTAAATAACTATTACTTTAAATAACATATCAAATTATTCACTTTTTAATTCAATTCAAATTCAGGAAAATGTGCAACTTATAAAATGACAAAGTAATGTACAGTTAATTCACAAACATTCAGTGATGCATACATGTATTGGTGTTGATCTCAAACAATGATATTTTAAGTCTTATGTTAGATTTGTATCTTTTAAAATGATGTTGGTAAATAATCTGAGCCTTTTTTTTTTTAACTTTATTTTTGATAAGATTTTCCAGAATACAACACCAACACAAAAAAGAGGCAATATAACCATAACAAAAGGTGTTAATTAACATGTATATATAGAGAGAGAGAAAAAGAAAGGAAAATAAACAAAATTGCAATGAACACAGTGAAAAGCAATCGAAATAGAGAGGTCACCAAGGGAGGGGTACGAAAATACAACACGGAAAAAAATGTAATTATGAACTGTTTTTCGGTGTGTAGGTTACAGATTATGTAGAGAGCCTTAAAGAGTTAAACAGGTTAGAGTTCCTGTGCAGAATTACTTTGTCCTGCCAGACAGTACAGCACCAGACCTCTATTGATGATCCTCAACTTACTTTAGAATTCCTATAACATAATCTGAGCCTTTCTTAATTAGTGTTGATCTTCCTTAACAACGAAGGCATGAAAAGTAACAACTTTTTTATTATTTACTTATATATTCACTGCTTAAATGTTTCTCTTTAAAGCTCTCCCCAACTGATAAGAGTCTGGAGTTCGACAGAGACTTTCGCATCAGGCACTATGCAGGGGATGTGGTGTAAGTATCTTAAAGTTTGCATTTGTTTAGTGAAAGCTTTTACTGATGATTCATCCTCTTTTCCACTCTTCTATGTATTCATGCCTTAGGGCTACTGATAACTGAAACTACAGCCGAGTACATTAAGTTATTCCAGAAAAAGGTTCAGGTTATTGATGGCCGGGTCCTCTCAGATGTCTCTAAATAGATGTTTATAAAAGAGACTTTTAAAAACCATTTGGTTTGGTCTGTAGAGAGATATTTTCTTTGCAGCTTCTTTTCTTCCTTACCATTTGAGTACAGATGTTTTTGTTTTGTTTTTTTGCTTTTATGACATACTGGTTCACCACTATAGATAAAACATATATATGTATATAATTCATTTCAGTGAATAATTTCAGTTACCGTATTTTCACGACTATAAGGCGCACTTAAACGTCTTTTTTTTCCCTCAAAATGTGCGGTGCGCCCTATGGTGCGGTGCGCCTTATGTGTGTTGTAACTGCGACTTTTGAGACCACCTCATTGAGGAGATGATGAAAGAGTGGCTGAATGTAAGGAGACCAGGTGTTTTTTTTCCACTCATCACCATCGCTGTTAATATGTAACTCCATGCGTGCCCATCTCACAGCTGATGTGAAAAACATGGGGAAACAAATTAACCCTGTGCTCGCTGTTCAACCGCTCGACATCGGTGTGAACCGGACCCAGCAGGTGCAGCAGAAGCAGCGAGTTTACATGCAAAGTCAATGGTTGACGCGCGTATAGGCGCAGCAAAAGGTCCCGCAGCGCGTTTTGAGCTGCAGGTGCAGCACGTCGGGAGCGTTTAAGCATCTGACGCACCGCCAACGCGCTGCTGCTGCTCGAGATGGAAAAATTGAAGTTTTGCTGCTGGACGCGCCGCATCAACCAATCAGAGAAGCTGATCTGGGAGCTGACAGCGAGACAGACACAGCGCTCTGATGACATATGATATTAACGCAAATGAAACGGGCTGGATGGGTGAGGAGATGATGAAAGGCAGGTGTATGTGAGGAGACCAGGTGCTTTTTTCCACGCATCACCATCGCTGCGTGCCCATCTCACAGCCGATGTGAAAAAAAAAGGTGAATCAAATGAACGCTGTGCTCGCCGTTATCCCGGGGGGTCTGACAAAGGAACTTCAACCGCTCGACATCGGTGTGAAGCGGCCGTTCAAAGTAAGGCTGCGAGCGGCGTGGGAGCGATGGATGACAGACGGAGACCACAGTTTCAGGATATGTGGAAGGCAGCGCCGGGCAAGTTACGCCACCTTTAGCGGATGGATTGTAGATGCTTGGACTAACGTGTCTGCTGGCTCTGTTGTTCAAGCTTTCGCAAAAGCCGGCATTATTTCTGAGGAACCGCGCTGCACGGAAAGTGACTCTGACAGCGAAGAATGGGAAACTGTCATGTCTGATTTAGCGCAGCTGTTTAATTCAGAAACAGAGGATGATGACTTTGATGGGTTTGATTAATACTTTGTAATAAATACATGAATAAAGCACAATCATACTCAGTTTTGCTCGCGCTCTATTTTTCTACCTGAAAACTTAATTCAACAGCAGCCTCTGGGCGGGTCTCCTCCTCTTCACCGCGGTGGCTGGCAGGTGTTTTTTCATCTAAATAATCTAAATCTTGCAGCTATATTTGCTGTGATCAGTGGGAATAAAGTAGTTTTAATATGTTTTTAAGTGAGAAAGGCCACCTGAAAACTTAATTGCAGTCAGTTCATCCAGATTATCTATTTCTGTCGGAGGCGCTCAGACCCCCACATACCAGCGGTGCACCGACAGCAGAAATCCCTTCAACAGCAGCCTCACCGCGGTGGCTGGCAGGTGTTTTTCATCTAAATAATTTAAACTGCAGGCACCAGGATACCGGCAATAAAAGCGAACATATTCCGTCGGCAGGTTTCAGGATTTTAAGTTAATTTAGGAGTAATCACAGCGCTGTGTCATCTGCGATGTGTCTGTCTCATGGCCAGCTCGCAGGTTTGATTAATACTTTGTAATAAATAAATGAATAAAGCACAATCATACTCAGTTTTGCCCCCGCTGTATTTTTAAAATACGCAGTAGAGCTATTTAAAGGTAGTAGAGGACATGTACCTGTATATAAAAAATGCGCCCTATAGTCCGGTGCGCCTTATGTGTGTGTTAAATACAGAAATGGGACACATAATTGAGACTGCGCCTTTTAGTACAGTGCGCCTTATGGTCGTGAAAATACGGTAGTAAAACTCATACTATTTAGATTCATGACAAATGGGATCCGATATTTAAGTGATTTCTATCAGTCCGATTGCTGACATTAATTATACAGGTTACAGTGTATGGTGTGCACTAGTGTAAAAAGTAAACTCTTTTATTTTTAATGGTGTTATTTGTAGATCACAATTTGAATTGCTTGATGTGACCTCATTTTAAGTCATCGCGGTCCCCGAACACACCCCAAGGCCATGATAAGGGCTCTAATGGAAATGTGTTGAGCCTATTTGTGACGGTTAAGTGTCTGGTACCCAGGGGAGCAAGCCCAGACTGGCAGCCTTGATTGACCTCAGTGCCACAGTTATATAAGGCAAGAGGCTAAGAGCTTCTCACTTCTCACTGTGTGGATTTTAGCGGCTTTATTTATGGAAGCTCCTTCAGTTACTCTGTGTATCATCTTAAGGTGTACATTAGCACCAGGCTTTCAGTGCAATGTTCCCACTTTGTATCGACAAGGACAATTTCTGAAATTAATGATGAAGTTAAAAGAGCAGCAAGTAGGACAATATGTATGAACATGAAAGTCAGCGATTTGTATTTACCAGGCTTTCCTTTTTACAGGTACTCAGTGGTGGGCTTTATTGATAAGAACAAAGACACTCTGTTCCAAGATTTCAAGAGGCTTTTGTACAACAGGTGACACACTTTTCAACACCTCCACATGTTCTATAAATACAATTCTGTACACTTTCAATTCAAAGATGCATCCAGGTCTACAGTCAATTTCCTTTAACTTGGTCTGTTCTTTCCCATTTTTCACAAGATTAACTAGTAGACAGACTTGATTAAAACTACATGGTCTGCAATGAATTAATCTCATTTTATTCGAAACCTATATTTATATTTCGACAAAATAAACAACCTTTTCAATTTAAAATAACATTTTTGCTACTAAATGTTTGTGTAAATACACATAAGTACTGTAACAAAAATACTTATTTGTAACCCATTGTTTAGTTTATTCAGCTATCAGATTCTTAAAAGTTCAATCATTTAGCCTTTTTTTTTTTTTTTTTAGAAACCCCTGAAACGCCTAACTTTTGCTGTAAATAGAAGTTAAAGTTTAATTTCTAAAACTGAAAACAGAACATCTGTGCTTGGTGCAATGTGTGATGATTTTTAAGCTTTAATACCCTAAAAGACCAACGCCTGTGATGCTGCTGGTGCATCAGATTTACAGATTTGTTAAAGTCCCGCCTCTTAATAAAACATATGTATATATATAGATAGATATAGATCTATATAGATAAAAAATGTTAACTGTTTAATTATCCTTACATAGTTGCTAAATTTGAGAAAAAAATCTTACAAAAAATTTTTTTTTTACTCTTTGAAATACCAACAAATTTTTTTTTTGTGCCAACCTTAACTACCGTATTTTCTGGAGTATAAGCCCCTACTTTTTTCCCACTGTTTGAACCATACTTCTTATGCAAAGGTGCTACATTTCTCTGCATTTTTCTTAATGATAAAAAATTGAAAAAAGTTGGAAATCAAAGAAGAAACGCAAGACGTGGACCAAATGTCCCGAATTTACACATTTTGATATTTATTTGCCACATTAAAATAAACGAAACAAAAAAAGAGACTGTGCATAACTCTTGCAGAGCTAAAACGAAGAGCTAACAAAGCCCAATCTTTCATTAGAAGCTCTTACTACCATGAAACAACAAGCTAACGGGAAGCTAGCATTATTCTTCGTCCCTAATCTAGAGCTCCCCCTGCAGCTTTGGTGGAGAACAGTTCAGTCGATGTCAGCAGCATTAGCAAGGCGTGGCTTACATATGTACAATTTCAGTTTTGTTTTTTTAATTTGTGGGTGTGCCTTATAGTGAGGTGCCCTCTATAGTATGGAAAACACAGTACGTAAGTGAGCCTTGTTAAACATCATGCTTGATTTAATTATAATACCTTAAATTATCTCCTCTCTGCTTTTATAGCTCCAACCCGGTGCTGAAGGGGATGTGGCCTGAGGGGAAGCTGAGAATTACAGAGGTGACCAAAAGGCCACAGACGGCAGGGACAATCTTCAAAAACTCCATGATCTCTCTAGTGGAGAACCTTGCCAGCAAGGTGGGGAGCCAGATTTAGTTCCCATAAATGGAAACTCTATGAAAGATGCATTGTTGATTCTAATTTTGCTTCTTCCCAATATCACATTTCAATCCTTTTTCTTTAGTTTTTATTCATAAATTTTTAGGTTGCATAAAACTTCTAGTCCTGCAAACAATAATAAAAAAAATTAAACAAACTGTAAGGTAGTGGGTTGAACTGGCATTTGGCTGCCAGAGAGAATAGGTTTCAGGCTTGGCCTGTGTTGTGGGACTCGCCTTGCATCTTTCTCTGAACCTCTTTGGCTCAGGGGTCATTCTCTCCGCTGGGGTCCTGCAGCCTCCAGGAGCTCAGGCCACCTGCCACATGTTGGTTTGGGATGCAAAAGCACCAGATGGCAAGCTTATCTTACCGCCCTTCTCACCATTTCAACAACTTGCTCTCCCAGGTGTCAAAATCATGCACACACCCACAGATCCAAGCTATACCCTCATCCACTCAGACTTGCACAGAGAAACACACATCCTTACAGTAATTAAACTTAAGCATCACTCTAAGGTGGCCTCTCATCTTGATGAAAGATGTAGTTTTGATTTGATAGTCAATTATACAATAACAAATCAGGAATCCTGTTTTGTAAAGCGGACTTGAACAATCCCCTCTGCTCCAGATTGACCTAGAGTTGGTGTGACGAGCAACAAAAATAGAGTAGCTGCGTATTTTAGAGAAGCTTCCAAGTTAAAATACTCTTTTTTTTTTTTTTTTACAGCAGTTAATTTTTTTAGGTAATGAAAAATTTTATAATAGATAAGAATATAGGTATGTTATTTCTTGAAGGAAAATATTTGTAAAATAATCTGGATCGAATTTAACTGTAGCAAACTTGATCTAAATCTCGATTTCTTAAAATAAATAGAATTTCAGTTGTGCTTGGACTGAATTTAACGGGATGTATTCAGACCTATTCAATTTGGTCCGAGTCGGTCTCTCTATGCTAAGAAAATGAAAATTAAAACACATTTACTTCACAATAAAAGGAAAGAAATTAAATTAAATCTCCTGATTAGCTTTCTAGTGCATTCTAGCTAGTATTTGCACTTGTTATTAACCCTCAGCTGACCTGTCATCCACAGGAACCCTACTATGTCCGCTGCATCAAACCCAACGACGTTAAATCTCCTCTTTTGTTTGAGCCTGAGCGCTGCCGCCATCAGGTGGAGTACCTCGGGCTGTTGGAGAACGTCAGAGTGCGTCGAGCCGGCTTCGCCTACAGGCAGACATATCCTAGATTCCTGCAGAGGTACAGCAGTCTTACAAGAATTTCACAGGCTTTTTTTTTCTTCAATCTTGATACTTTTTAAT